>NC_088236.1:3787923-4040423 GCF_036934945.1 Oncorhynchus masou masou | reverse complement strand
ACTATTCAATTCAATTCAAGGGGCTTTATTGGCATGGGAAACATGTGTTAACATTGCCAAAGCAAGTAAGGTAAACAATAAAAATTAACAGTAGACATCACACATCACTATCAGAATGTGCAGTATTTGGGTAACGCCACTCCATCCGCTTCTCTTGATCTGCCAGGGGTGATAAAACTATCTCTGTCGTGTTAATGTGTCTATCAGAGCTAGACATGTAGATGTGGGAAATATTCAGTTCAACTCTTGGGAGGACAATAGAAGTCCGGGGTCTATACTTATTCATTAACAAAATAATATATAATATATTATATATAAATGAATGTATTTCAGAGTGAAGCCTTCGTCGGGGTGTTTACAGATTGAAGACAAAGTGAAGAAATTGGGCAGAACAGGTCCTTCGGGTCTCAGCTGAACCTGAACCAGGGACAGTGACAACAGTTGAACTGAGAGGTCCTTTCCTCTCAGCTCTCACCACAGTCTGTCTCTGGCACATCACATTGATGCCAAGCTAGCAGGGACCACAGAGAAATTACTACCCTGGAGCTGTGGAGCTGGGGCTCCAAATAAACTGGGGCTTTTGTGGTGGCATCCATCTACTCCTCTTCTATCTTCTTCCCTCTCGTCCTCTCCTCCTTCATTCCTTCCTCGCCTCTACTCATTCCCTTTCTCTCCACCTTATTTCTTCTCCTCTCTTCCTCTCCTCTCTTCTCTTCTCTTTGTCCCCACTCTCCTCTCTCCTCTTTGTCTCCACTCTCCTCTCTTCCTCTCTTCTCTTCCTCTCCTCTCCTCTCTTTGTCTCCACTCTCCTCTCTTCCTTTCCTCTCCTCTCTTCTCTTTGTCTCCACTCTCCTCTCTTCCTCTCCTCTCTCCTCTTTGTCTCCTCTCTCCTCTCTTCCTCTCCTTCCTCCTCTCCTCTTTTAGTAACAAACTCACGCACAGTATATAAATTAATTCCAATCGTGTCATGCAGTGTTATATTTAGAAATAGTGAAATAAAACAAGTCTTTATAAAGAGAATTGATATGCCTTGTAAGGGAATACCATTTTAAAGAGTCCCAGCTCTAAACTAGCCCCTCGCTGTCCTACACTGTCATGCGAGAGGAGTGTTCTGGATGGTGTGTGTGTGTGTGTGTGTGTGTGTGTGGGTTGGTTGGTTTTCCTATCCTTGTGGGGACCTACAATCCCGAAATGGGGAGTAAAACAAGGAACATTCTCCCTCTTGGGGTCATTTCCCACATCCCCATGAGGACAAAGGCTATTTTAAGTTTAGAGGTTAGGTTAAGGGTTAAAATTTGGGTTAGGTTTAAGGTTGTTGGTTTTGATGAGTAGTGGGGGTGGGTGGATCGAAGCATGTTGTGTCATTTAAGCCGTGATGATGACCCTCCCTCTAGGACGTAACCTTAATCCATTGGGAACAGAGAAATCAGTGTCAATAACAGAAGATTAGATTTTCTCTGTCTCTGTCTCTATTCAATTCCATTCAAGGGGTTTTATTGGCATGTGAAACATATGTTAACATTGCCAAAGCAAGTGAAGTAGATAATATACAAAAGTGAAATAAGCAATACAAATTAACTGTAAACATTACACTCATAGAAGTTCAAAAAGAATAAAGATACTTCAAATGTCATATTATGTCTATATGCAGTGTTGTAACAATGTGCAAATGGTTAAAGTACAAAAGGGAAAATAAATAAATATAAATATGGGTTGTATTTACAATGGTGTTTGTTCTTCACTGGTTGCCCTTTTCTTTTGGCCACAGGTCACAAATCTTGCTGCTGTGATGGCACACTGTGGTATTTCACCCAGTAGATATGGGAGTTTATCAAAAATCGGGTTTGCTTTCTAATTCTTTGTGGGTCTGTGTAATCTGAGGGAAACATGTGTCTCTAATACGGTCATTTATTTGGCAGGAGGATAGGAAGTGCAGCTCAGTTTCAACCTCATTTTGTGGGCAGTGTGCACATAACCTGTCATCTCTTGATAGCCAGATCTGCCTATGGCGGTCTTTCTCAATAGCAAGGCTATGCTCACTGAGTCTGTACATAGTTAAATCTTTCCTTAAGTTTGGGTCAGTCACAGTGGTCAGGTATTGTGCCACTATGTAGTCTCTGTTTAGGGACAGATAGAGTGAATGAATAAACTAGAATTTTATGTGCACACTGCCCACAAAATGAGTTGGAAACTGAGCTACACTTCCTAACCTCCAGCCAAATGTATGACCACATTACAGACACATGTTTCCCACAGATCACACAGACCCACAAATAATTTGAAAACAAATCAAGCATTGATTAACTCCCATGTCTATTAGGCAAAATATGTCAGTGTGCAATCACAGCAGCAAGATGTGGTCCGTTGCCACAAGAAATGGGAACCCAGTGAAGAACAAACACCATTGGAAATACCTCCCATATTGATGTTTATTTATTTTCCCTATTATACCTCAACTACTTACACATTGTTACAACACTCTAGAAAGAGAGAGATTTTACTTCATTTTGTGGGCAGCACATTGCCCGTCTTCTTTCGAGAGCCAGGTCTGACTATGGCGGCCTCTCTCAATAGCAAGGCTATGCTCTCTGAGTCTGTACATTTGTGTATTTGTGGTCCAAGCAAATGGACCTTTTTTGGACACCATTATTTTTGTCTTACTGAGATTTACTGTCAGGGACCAGGTCTGACAGTATCTGTGCAGAAGATCTAGGTGCTGCTGTAGGCCCTCCTTGGTTGGGGACAGAAGCACCAGATCATCAGCAAACAGTAGACATTTGACTTCAGATTCTAGTAGGGTGCTGCAGACTGTTCTAATGTGGGGGGGCGGGGGGGGGGGGGGCTTAAGCTGCAGCCCTGTCTCACCTCACAGCCATGTGGAAAGAAATGTGTGTGTTTTATTTCCAATTTTAACCGCACACTTGTTATTTGTGCACTTGGACTTTATAATATCTTATGTTTTACACCACTCTCCATCAATTTGTATAGCAGATCCTCATGTATAATTGAGTCAGAAGACTTCATGAGAAGACTTCACCTTTGTTTGGGTTTATTTGTTTGTCAATTAGGGTGTGCAGGGTGAATACGTGGTCTGTCATTTGGTAAACAGCCAATTTGACATTTGCTCACTACATTGTTTTCACTGAGGAAATCTAAGAGTCTGCAGTTAATGACAATACAGAGGATTGTCCTAAGGTTGCTATTGACACAGTCCTTGATTTCAAGTATTGGGGAAGATACCAGAGTGGAGGATTATGTTATTTTATGTTATTATCATTAGACTCTTAGATTTCCACACACACACACACACACACACACACACACACACACACACACACACACACACACACACACACACACACACACACACACACACACACACACACACACACACACACACACACACACACACACACACACACACACACACACACACACACACACACACAGCCAATAGGAATTTGTGGTCTGTATATTTTATCGTTTCATTTAAGGTACCATCAACACCACAGGCCTTTTTAGGTTGGAAGGGTTGTATTTTGTCCTGTATTTCATTCAAGGTAATTGGAGAATCCAGTGGGTTCTGGTCGTCTTTAATAGTTGATTC
The DNA here is from genome assembly GCF_036934945.1 of Oncorhynchus masou masou. NCBI lineage: Eukaryota > Metazoa > Chordata > Actinopteri > Salmoniformes > Salmonidae > Oncorhynchus > Oncorhynchus masou. The sequence goes on along the minus strand of NC_088236.1, from coordinate 4,036,816 downwards.
TAAGATTTGTATTTGATCAAGTATATGTTTTTGCTGTTTGTTCTTTGTTATGGGGACAAAAAGATTGGAGAAGTGGTTTATGCTGCAGTAGTTTATGTGTCGGGGGGCTAGGTTCAGTTTGTTATATCTGGAGTACTTCTCCTGTCTTATCCGGTGTCCTGTGTGAATTTAAGTACGCTCTCTCTAATTCTCTCTTTCTCTCTCTCAGAGGACCTGAGCCCTAGGACCATGCCTCAGGACTACCTGGCATGATGACTCCTTGCTGTCCCCAGTCCACCTGGCTGTGCTGCTGCTCCAGTTTCAACTGTTCTGCCTGCGGCTATGGAACCCTGACCTGTTCACTGGACGTGCTACCTGTCCCAGACCTGCTGTTTTCAACTCTCTAGAGACAGCAGGAGCAGTAGAGATACTCTGAATGATCGGCTTCGAAAAGCCAACTGGCATTTACTCCTGAGGTGCTGACCTGTTGCACCCTCGACAACTACTGTGAGTATTATTATTTGACCATGCTGGTCATTTATGAACATTTAAACATCTTGGCCATGTTCTGTTATAATCTCCACCCGGCACAGCCAGAAGAGGACTGGCCACCCCTCATTACCTGGTTCCTCTCTAGGTTTCTTCCTAGGTTTTGGCCTTTCTACAGAGTTTTTCCAAGCCACCATGCCTCTACACCTGCATTGCTTGCTGTTTGGGGTTTTAGGCTGTGTTTCTGTACAGCACTTTGAGATATCAGCTGATGGAAGAAGGGCTTTATAAATACATTTGATTTGATTTATCCATAGTGGTTTATCTCCATTTTGGATGGATAACCCTTCGTGTTGCTTTTAATCGGTTCTTATTTTCCCAGAAGTGGTTAGATTCTATCTATCAATTACATTGAGCTGATTACTGATGTGAAGTTTCTGTTTTTTCCATAGTGTAATTCTGTATTGTTTTAGTGATTCACCATAGTGAAGGCGTAGACACTGTGACCTCTTCAGTTCTCCTAATAATTCTCCTTAAACCTCCTCTCGCTCTCTGAATAACTGATTATGCACACACACACACACACACACACACACACACACACACACAGGTTGGAGAGGTTGGAACCGAGGGCTGTGCAGCGTTTAGAATGTTTAGACCACATGTCCAGCGCGGACACCCTTCCGTTCTAATACGGTTCTAATCTCATTCAGTTTAGCTCACAAACCACAGCACAGGAAAGCTTCTGTCATCATCAAGTTCCACCAGAAAACAAAAACCCGTTAATCTTCATTTGTTAACACGCTGCTATTCCTCCTGTTGTAATATTATGACGAGATATGAACTATGAGCTCCCTGTGGATTTATGATGCTAAGCGTTAGCAAACAAACAACCCAGGTCAGTCAGTGTGTGTGTGGGGGGGGCTGCTGCTAACAATAACATCCTCCGCTTCAGTGGCGATAATGCCTGGCAGTGACCCACATAGCGAGGGGCATACACACACACACACACACACACACACACACACACAGACAGACAGACAGACAGACAGACAGACAGACAGACAGACAGACAGACAGACAGACAGACAGACAGACAGACAGACAGACAGACAGACAGACAGACAGACAGACAGACAGACAGACAGACAGACAGACAGACAGACAGACAGACAGACAGACAGACAGACAGACAGACAGACAGACAGACAGACAGACAGACAGACAGACAGACAGACAGACAGACAGACAGACAGACAGACAGACAGACAGACAGACAGACAGACAGACAGACAGACAGACAGACAGACAGACAGACAGACAGACAGACAGACAGACAGACAGACAGACAGACAGACAGACAGACAGACAGACAGACAGACAGACAGACAGACAGACAGACAGACAGACAGACAGACAGACAGACAGACAGACAGACAGACAGACAGACAGACAGACAGACAGACAGACAGACAGACAGACAGACAGACAGACAGACAGACAGACAGACAGACAGACAGACAGACAGACAGACAGACAGACAGACAGACAGACAGACAGACAGACAGACAGACAGACAGACAGACAGACAGACAGACACACACACACACACACAGGATTATAAGGTTCAACAGGACATTTTCATTGGTCATCTCTCCTCTCTCTCATTGATATTCAAAATATCTGTTGACTTGGGCATTATCCTGCATTGGGAATTATCATACATTGGATATGATCCTGCCTTGGGCATTATCCTGCATTGGGAATGAACATGTTGGGCATTATGCTGTATTGGGAATTATCATGTTGGGCATTATCCTGCATTGGGAATGAACATGTTGGGCATTATCATGTATTGGGAATGAACATGTTGGGCATTATCCTGTATTGGTAATTATCATGTTGGGCATTATCCTGCATTGGGAATGAACATGTTGGGCATTATCATGTATTGGTAATTATCATGTTGGGCATTATCCTGCATTGGGAATTATCATGTTGGGCATTATCCTGCATTGGAAATGAACATGTTGGGCATTATCCTGTATTGGTAATTATCATGTTGGGCATTATCCTGCATTGGGAATGAACATGTTGGGCATTATCCTGTATTGGTAATTATCATGTTGGGCATTATACTGCATTGGGAATTATCATGTTGGGCATTATCCTGCATTGGGAATGAACATGTTGGGCATTATCCTGTATTGGGAATTATCATGTTGGCCATTATCCTGCATTGGGAATGAACATGTTGGGCATTATCCTGCATTGGGAATTATCATGTTGGGCATTATCCTGCATTGGGAATTATCATGTTGGGCATTATCCTGCATTGGGAATGAACATGTTGGGCATTATCCTGTATTGGGAATTATCATGTTGGGCATTATCCTGCATTGGGAATGAACATGTTGGGCATTATCCTGTATTGGTAATTATCATGTTGGGCATTATCCTGCATTGGGAATTATCGTGTTGGGCATTATCCTGCATTGGGAATGAACATGTTGGGCATTATCCTGTATTGGGAATTATCATGTTGGCCATTATCCTGCATTGGGAATGAACATGTTGGGCATTATCCTGCATTGGGAATTATCATGTGTTGGGCATTATCCTGTGTTGGATATGATCCTGCCTTGGGCATTATCCTGCCTTGGCAATTATCTTGCATTGTCCTGTGTCTGCTCTGTTGACAGTACATTGCTGGGTGTCTGTACTGTTGACAGTACATTGCTGTGTGTCTCTGTTGACAGTACATTGCTGGGTGTCTCTGTTGACAGTACATTGCTGGGTGTCTCTGTTGACAGTACATTGCTGGGTGTCTCTGTTGACAGTACACTGCTGGGTGTCTGTTCTGTTGACAGTACATTGCTGGGTGTCTCTGTTGACAGTACATTGCTGGGTGTCTGTTCTGTTGACAGTACATTGCTGGGTGTCTCTGTTGACAGTACACTGCTGGGTGTCTCTGTTGACAGTACATTGCTGGGTGTCTCTGTTGACAGTACATTGCTGTGTGTCTCTGTTGACAGTACATTGCTGTTTGTCTCTGTTGACAGTACATTGCTGGGTGTCTGTTCTGTTGACAGTACATTGCTGGGTGTCTCTGTTGACAGTACATTGCTGGGTGTCTGTTCTGTTGACAGTACATTGCTGGGTGTCTCTGTTGACAGTGCATTGCTGGGTGTCTGTACTGTTGACAGTACATTGCTGGGTGTCTCTGTTGACAGTACATTGCTGTGTGTCTGTTCTGTTGACAGTACATTGCTGGGTGTCTCTGTTGACAGTACATTGCTGGGTGTCTCTGTTGACAGTACATTGCTGGGTGTCTCTGTTGACAGTACATTGCTGGGTGTCTCTGTTGACAGTACATTGCTGGGTGTCTGTACTGTTGACAGTACATTGCTGGGTGTCTCTGTTGACAGTACATTGCTGTGTGTCTGTTCTGTTGACAGTACATTGCTGGGTGTCTCTGTTGACAGTACATTGCTGTGTGTCTGCTCTGTTGACAGTACATTGCTGGGTGTCTCTGTTGACAGTACATTGCTGGGTGTCTCTGTTGACAGTACATTGCTGGGTGTCTCTGTTGACAGTACATTGCTGGGTGACTCTGTTGACAGTACATTGCTGGGTGTCTCTGTTGACAGTACATTGCTGGGTGTCTCTGTTGACAGTACATTGCTGGGTGTCTCTGTTGACAGTACATTGCTGGGTGTCTGTTCTGTTGACAGTACATTGCTGGGTGTCTCTGTTGACAGTACATTGCTGGGTGTCTCTGTTGACAGTACATTGCTGGGTGTCTCTGTTGACAGTACATTGCTGGGTGTCTCTGTTGACAGTACATTGCTGGGTGTCTGTTCTGTTGGGTGTTTTTTGTAGGTGCCTTTTTTTCATCAGAATTAAATATTAAAACAGAATTCAACATCAAACATGAAACCAGAATTCAACATGAAAACAGAATTCAACATGAAACCAGAATTCAACATGAAACCAGAATTCAACATTAAAAAACAGAATTCAACATCAAACCAGAATTCAACATGAAACCAGAATTCAACATGAAACCAGAATTCAACATTAAAAAACAGAATTCAACATCAAACCAGAATTCAACATGAAACCAGAATTCAACATGTAGAAGCCACTGCCTTGAGGGAAATACACTATGGAGAGATAAAGTAAACAATCATTTTTGCCTAACTCCCTGTTAAATCCAAATGTATTCATACACACAGACCGAGTGAACTGCAATTAACCTAAAGGATCGTTTATTCTATACAATCCCTGGGAACCTCCACAAAACAATGGCACCGACTGTTCACTTGTATTGAATGTACTTCCACCTTGGATACAAAGCAGTACAATGATGATGATTGTTCTCGGGGATAAAAACGTTGTGTTGTCATTTAGCACAAGTTCCAACTCCACAGGGTACCAGGATTGACCCTACATTTTTAACTCTGGTAACTTTGTTCAACTCGGATTTGATTCATCACTGTGTCTATAACCTCTGTAGGTCCTCTATGTCTACTGTGTGATCATCGTTTCAGAATCTGTCAAATAAAAAAAACTAAAACTAGAAGCCACATTAAACTAAAAACCTGTCGGGCAATGACTGCTACAGTGCCTTGCGAAAGTATTCGGCCCCCTTGAACTTTGCGACCTTTTGCCACATTTCAGGCTTCAAACATAAAGATATAAACTGTATTTTTTTGTGAAGAATCAACAACAAGTGGGACACAATCATGAAGTGGAATGACATTTATTGGATATTTCAAACTTTTTAACAAATCAAAAACTGAAAAATTGGGCGTGTAAAATTATTCAGCCCCTTTACTTTCAGTCCAGCAAACTCTCTCCAGAAGTTCAGTGAGGATCTCTGAATGATCCAATGTTGACCTAAATGACTAATGATGATAAATACAATCCACCTGTGTGTAATCAAGTCTCCGTATAAATGCACCTGCACTGTGATAGTCTCAGAGGTCTGTTAAAAGCGCAGAGAGAATCATGAAGAACAAGGAACACACCAGGCAGGTCCGAGATACTGTTGTGAAGAAGTTTAAAGCCGGATTTGGATACAAAAAGATTTCCCAAGCTTTAAACATCCCAAGGAGCACTGTGCAAGTGATAATATTGAAATGGAAGGAATATCAGACCACTGCAAATCTACCAAGATCTGGCCGTCCCTCTAAACTTTCAGCTCATACAAGGAGAAGACTGATCAGAGATGCAGCCAAGAGGCCCTTGATCACTCTGGATGAACTGCAGAGATCTACAGCTGAGGTGGGAGACCACTCCTCCTATTGTAACCCACCTATCAGCTTCCAGAGAAACACTCTACTCTACTGTAACCCACCTATCAGCTCCCAGAGAACCACTCTATTCTACTGTAACCCACCTATCAGCTTCCAGAGAACCACTCTATTCTACTGTAACCCACCTATCAGCTTCCAGAGAACCACTCTATTCTACTGTAACCCACCTATCAGCTTCCAGAGAACCACTCTATTCTACTGTAACCCACCTATCAGCTTCCAGAGAAACACTCTACTGTAACCCACCTATCAGCTCCCAGAGAACCACTCCTCCTATTGTAACCCACCTATCAGCTTCCAGAGAACCACTCTATTCTACTGTAACCCACCTATCAGCTTCCAGAGAACCACTCTACTCTACTGTAACCCACCTATCAGCTTCCAGAGAACCACTCTATTCTACTGTAACCCACCTATCAGCTTCCAGAGAACCACTCTACTCTACTGTAACCCACCTATCAGCTTCCAGAGAACCACTCTATTCTACTGTAACCCACCTATCAGCTTCCAGAGAACCACTCTATTCTACTGTAACCCACCTATCAGCTTCCAGAGAACCACTCTATTCTACTGTAACCCACCTATCAGCTTCCAGAGAACCACTCCTCCTATTGTAACCCACCTATCAGCTTCCAGAGAAACACTCTACTCTACTGTAACCCACCTATCAGCTCCCAGAGAACCACTCCTCCTATTGTAACCCACCTATCAGCTTCCAGAGAACCACTCTATTCTACTGTAACCCACCTATCAGCTTCCAGAGAACCACTCTACTCTACTGTAACCCACCTATCAGCTTCCAGAGAACCACTCTATTCTACTGTAACCCACCTATCAGCTTCCAGAGAACCACTCTATTCTACTGTAACCCACCTATCAGCTTCCAGAGAACCACTCTATTCTACTGTAACCCACCTATCAGCTTCCAGAGAACCACTCTACCTTTTAGTTGAAGGAACTGAACTCCCTCTCACACAGAGCGACATCTTAGTGACATTAAAACCCTCTATACATGTAAATACTACCTCAATCAGCCTGGTGTCTGTATGTAGCCTCACTACTTTTATAGCCTCTCTACTGTATATAGCCTCTACTGTATATAGCCCCTCTACTGTATATAGCCCCTCTACTGTATATAGCCCCTCTACTGTATATAGCCCCACTACTGTATATAGCCTCTCTCCTGTATATAGCCCCACTACTGTATATAGCCTCTCTACTGTATATAGCCTCTACTGTATATAGCCCCTCTACTGTATATAGCCCCTCTACTGTATATAGCCTCTCTACTGTATATAGCCTCTCTACTGTATATAGCCTCTACTGTATATAGCCCCTCTACTGTATATAGCCTCTGTACTGTATATAGCCCCACTACTGTATATAGCCCCTCTACTGTATATAGCCTCTCTACTGTATATAGCCTCTACTGTATATAGCCCCTCTACTGTATATAGCCTCTCTACTGTATATAGCCCCTCTACTGTATATAGCCCCTCTACTGTATATAGCCTCTACTGTATATAGCCCCTCTACTGTATATAGCCTCTCTACTGTATATAGCCCCTCTACTGTATATAGCCCCTCTACTGTATATAGCCCCTCTACTGTATATAGCCTCTCTACTGTATATAGCCTCTACTGTATATAGCCCCTCTACTGTATATAGCCTCTCTACTGTATATAGCCCCTCTACTGTATATAGCCCCTCTACTGTATATAGCCTCTCTACTGTATATAGCCTCTCTACTGTATATAGCCTCTCTACTGTATATAGCCTCTCTCCTGTATATAGCCCCTCTCCTGTATATAGCCCCTCTCCTGTATATAGCCTCTACTGTATATAGCCTCTCTACTGTATATAGCCTCTCTACTGTATATAGCCTCTCTACTGTATATAGCCTCTCTACTGTATATAGCCCGTCTACTGTATATAGCCCCTCTACTGTTATAGCCCCTCTACTGTATATAGCCCCTCTACTGTATATAGCCCCTCTACTGTATATAGCCCCGCTACTGTATATAGCCCCTCTACTGTATATAGCCCCTCTACTGTATATAGCCCCTCTACTGTATATAGCCCCTCTACTGTATATAGCCTCTCTACTCTATATAGCCTCTCTGCTGTATATAGCCTCTCTGCTGTATATAGCCTCTCTGCTGTATATAGCCTCTCTACTGTATATAGCCTCTCTACTGTATATAGCCTCTCTACTGTATATAGCCTCTCTACTGTATACAGCCTCTCTACTGTATATAGCCTCTCTACTGTATATAGCCCCTCTACTGTATATAGCCTCTCTACTGTATATAGCCTCTACTGTATATAGCCTCTGTACTGTATATAGCCCCTCTACTGTATATAGCCCCTCTACTGTATATAGCCCCTCTACTGTATATAGCCCCTCTACTGTATATAGCCTCTCTACTCTATATAGCCCCTCTACTGTATATAGCCCGTCTACTGTATATAGCCCCTCTACTGTATATAGCCTCTCTACTGTATATAGCATCTCTACTGTATATAGCCTCTACTGTATATAGCCCCTCTCCTGTATATAGCCCCTCTCCTGTATATAGCCCCTCTACTGTATATAGCCCCTCTACTGTATATAGCCCCTCTACTGTATATAGCCCCTCTACTGTATATAGCCCCTCTACTGTATATAGCCCCTCTACTGTATATAGCCTGTCTACTGCATATAGCCCCTCTACTGTATATAGCCTCTCTACTGTATATAGCCCCTCTTCTGTATATAGCCTCTCTACTGTATATAGCCTCTCTACTGTATATAGCCTCTCTACTGTATATAGCCCCTCTACTGTATATAGCCTCTCTGTATATAGCCTCTACTGTATATAGCCTCTCTACTGTATATAGCCTCTCTACTGTATATAGCCCCTCTACTGTATATAGCCCCTCTCCTGTATATAGCCCCTCTACTGTATATAGCCCCTCTACTGTATATAGCCTCTCTACTGTATATAGCCTCTCTACTGTATATAGCCCCTCTACTGTATATAGCCTCTCTGTATATAGCCTCTACTGTATATAGCCTCTCTACTGTATATAGCCTCTCTACTGTATATAGCCCCTCTACTGTATATAGCCTGTCTACTGCATATAGCCTCTCTACTGTATATAGCCTCTCTACTGTATATAGCCCCTCTACTGTATATAGCCTGTCTACTGTATATAGCCTCTCTCCTGTATATAGCCTCTCTACTGTATATAGCCCCTCTTCTGTATATAGCCTCTCTACTGTATATAGCCTCTCTACTGTATATAGCCCCTCTACTGTATATAGCCCATCTACTGTATATAGCCTCTCTACTGTATATAGCCCATCTACTGTATATAGCCCCTCTACTGTATATAGCCTCTCTGTATATAGCCCCTCTACTGTATATAGCCTCTCTACTGTATATAGCCTCTCTACTGTATATAGCCTCTCTATTGTATATAGCCTCTCTCCTGTATATAGCCTCTCTCCTGTATATAGCCTGTCTACTGTATATAGCCTCTCTACTGTATATAGCCTCTCTACTGTGTATAGCCTCTCTACTGTATATAGCCTCTACTGTATATAGCATCTCTACTGTATATAGCCTCTCTACTGTATATAGCCTCTCTACTGTGTATAGCCTCTACTGTGTATAGCCTCTCTACTGTATATAGCCTCTACTGTATATAGCCCCTGTACTGTATATAGCCCCACTACTGTATATAGCCCCACTACTGTATATAGCCCCTCTACTGTATATAGCCTCTCTACTGTATATAGCCTCTACTGTATATAGCCCCTCTACTGTATATAGCCCCTCTACTGTATATAGCCCCTCTACTGTATATAGCCCCTCTACTGTATATAGCCCCTCTACTGTATATAGCCTCTCTACTGTATATAGCCCCTCTACTGTATATAGCCCCTCTACTGTATATAGCCCCTCTACTGTATATAGCCTCTCTACTGTATATAGCCTCTACTGTATATAGCCCCTCTACTGTATATAGCCCCTCTACTGTATATAGCCTCTCTACTGTATATAGCCCCTCTACTGTATATAGCCCCTCTACTGTATATAGCCTCTCTACTGTATATAGCCTCTCTACTGTATATAGCCTCTCTCCTGTATATAGCCCCTCTCCTGTATATAGCCCCTCTCCTGTATATAGCCTCTACTGTATATAGCCTCTCTACTGTATATAGCCTCTCTACTGTATATAGCCTCTCTACTGTATATAGCCTCTCTACTGTATATAGCCCGTCTACTGTATATAGCCCCTCTACTGTTATAGCCCCTCTACTGTATATAGCCCCTCTACTGTATATAGCCCCTCTACTGTATATAGCCCCGCTACTGTATATAGCCCCTCTACTGTATATAGCCCCTCTACTGTATATAGCCCCTCTACTGTATATAGCCTCTCTACTCTATATAGCCTCTCTGCTGTATATAGCCTCTCTGCTGTATATAGCCTCTCTGCTGTATATAGCCTCTCTGCTGTATATAGCCTCTCTACTGTATATAGCCTCTCTACTGTATATAGCCTCTCTACTGTATATAGCCTCTCTACTGTATACAGCCTCTCTACTGTATATAGCCTCTCTACTGTATATAGCCCCTCTACTGTATATAGCCTCTCTACTGTATATAGCCTCTACTGTATATAGCCTCTGTACTGTATATAGCCCCTCTACTGTATATAGCCCCTCTACTGTATATAGCCCCTCTACTGTATATAGCCCCTCTACTGTATATAGCCCCTCTACTGTATATAGCCCCTCTACTGTATATAGCCTCTCTACTCTATATAGCCCCTCTACTGTATATAGCCTCTCTACTGTATATAGCCCCTCTACTGTATATAGCCCCTCTACTGTTATAGCCCCTCTACTGTATATAGCCCCTCTACTGTATATAGCCCCTCTACTGTATATAGCCCCTCTACTGTATATAGCCCCTCTACTGTATATAGCCTCTCTACTGTATATAGCATCTCTACTGTATATAGCCTCTACTGTATATAGCCCCTCTCCTGTATATAGCCCCTCTCCTGTATATAGCCCCTCTACTGTATATAGCCCCTCTACTGTATATAGCCCCTCTACTGTATATAGCCCCTCTACTGTATATAGCCCCTCTACTGTATATAGCCCCTCTACTGTATATAGCCTGTCTACTGCATATAGCCCCTCTACTGTATATAGCCTCTCTACTGTATATAGCCCCTCTTCTGTATATAGCCTCTCTACTGTATATAGCCTCTCTACTGTATATAGCCTCTCTACTGTATATAGCCCCTCTACTGTATATAGCCTCTCTGTATATAGCCTCTACTGTATATAGCCTCTCTACTGTATATAGCCTCTCTACTGTATATAGCCCCTCTACTGTATATAGCCTGTCTACTGCATATAGCCTCTCTACTGTATATAGCCTCTCTACTGTATATAGCCCCTCTTCTGTATATAGCCTCTCTACTGTATATAGCCCATCTACTGTATATAGCCCATCTACTGTATATAGCCCCTCTACTGTATATAGCCTCTCTGTATATAGCCCCTCTACTGTATATAGCCTCTCTACTGTATATAGCCTCTCTACTGTATATAGCCTCTCTACTGTATATAGCCTCTCTACTGTATATAGCCTCTCTCCTGTATATAGCCTCTCTCCTGTATATAGCCTCTCTACTGTATATAGCCTCTCTACTGTGTATAGCCTCTCTACTGTATATAGCCTCTACTGTATATAGCATCTCTACTGTATATAGCCTCTCTACTGTATATAGCCTCTCTACTGTGTATAGCCTCTACTGTGTATAGCCTCTCTACTGTATATAGCCTCTACTGTATATAGTCTCTCTACTGTATATAGCCTCTCTACTGTATATAGCCTCTCTACTGTATATAGCATCTCTACTGTATATAGCCTCTCTACTGTATATAGCCTCTCTACTGTATATAGCCTCTCTACTGTATATAGCCTCTCTTCTGTATATAGCCCCTCTTCTGTATATAGCCTCTCTACTGTATATAGCCCATCTGCTGTATATAGCCTCTCTACTGTATATAGCCTCTCTACTGTATATAGCCCCTCTACTGTATATAGCCTCTCTGTATATAGCCTCTACTGTATATAGCCTCTCTACTGTATATAGCCTCTCTACTGTATATAGCCTCTCTCCTGTATATAGCCTCTCTCCTGTATATAGCATCTCTACTGTATATAGCCCCTCTACTGTATATAGCCTCTCTACTGTATATAGCCTCTCTACTGTATATAGCCTCTCTCCTGTATATAGCCTGTCTACTGTATATAGCCTGTCTACTGTATATAGCCTCTCTACTGTATATAGCCTCTCTACTGTATATAGCCTCTCTACTGTATATAGCCTCTCTACTGTATATAGCCTCTCTACTGTATATAGCCTCTACTGTATATAGCCTCTCTACTGTATATAGCCACTCTACTATATATAGTCTCTCTACTGTATATAGCCTCTCTACTGTATATAGCCTCTCTTTTTACTGTTAATACCGCTAATACCGCTTTTGCACTACAGGTTATAGCCTGTAAGTAAGAATTTCACTGTAAGCTCCTGTTGTATTCGGCGCCCGTGACAAATACAGTTTGATTTGATTTGGAGTGAATTCTCTTTGACTGAAATGAATCTTTGTCATGCGTCCTGCTTTCCCAAAAGGTCTGCATAAAAAAAATGAATTTAAAAATAAAAATAATGCGACACACTTCGTTCTGTCTGCAAAGACGGCTATACAGACAAACTGGAGGCTGTTTCCAAAGGACAGACGACACTAGATCCTATATGGAGGCCCTCTAGAACGAGTCCAGAACAGAACAGAAAAGCCTGAACCATCACACAGATTGGGTGGTCTGGGTTCGTTCACCTGAAGAAGAAAAATAAAAAAAAGCTTTTAGGAAAACCTTTTCTTTCTTCACAGTCTGTCAGGACTTTTTAAAGGTGTTTCTGCTCTGTGTCGGATTCATCCAATCAAACAGACATAAACAGAGCATTTCGCTGTTCGTCCACAGCTGTTGTTTACGAAGCATGTGACAAATACAATTCAAATTGATTTTTGGATCAATTCCAAGCTTGAAAGTTCAATTTAAGAAACACATCTCTGTTTTGGCCATTTAGGTTTTGTTGAGTTTCGTCATCCTTCATGCCATCGGCTAGACAAGATGCATTGTGCGCAACGGGTGTGTTACGGGTGTGTTACGGGTGTGTTACAGGTGTGTTACAGGTGTGTTACGGGTGTGTTACAGGTGTGTTATGGGTGTGTTACCGGTGTGTTATGGGTTTGCAATTCGATGGATAAAAAGCCTTGGGCACAGACAGACACACAGGCAAGCAGACAGGGAGACAGGCAGGGAGACAGGCAGGGAGACAGGCAGGGAGACAGGCAGGGAGACCGGCAGGGAGACCGGCAGGGAGACAGGCAGGCCTGAAGGGAGACAGGCAGGGAGACAGGCAGGCCTGCAGGGAGACAGGCAGGGAGACAGGCAGGGAGACAGGCAGGCCTGTAGGGAGACAGGCAGGGAGACAGGCAGGCCTGCAGGAGGACAGGCAGACATGATAAACTGTGCTTGGGAGTCTTCTCCATGTCATGGTCAAGCCAAGCTTTGTGCATTTTGGGGTTGCTACTCTTCACGTGTTTAGGGTTTGAGATAGAGGAAAGCCTCAGCGACATACAGAGAGAGACACAGTGCTGATTGACATGTAACAAACTTAGATTCAGACAGTGGAAATCTGTGTCTTCTTTGAAGTTTTCTAAAGTTGGGCCGGCCCATCCTGGTAATGACAGGGGTTTGACTGAGCCGGCCCCTTTCTGCTCCCCACATGGTCCTTCCCACAGGGTATACCCTTTCACCACGCTGGGACATACTAGACATGTACTTATTACGAGAACAGATCAAAAGCATGCCGAGTTGCCAGTTTTTATTTTTTTACTTTCAAACTTGGAATGTAATTTAAAATTGTAAATTTAATTTGTAACATGCTTCGTTAAACAACAGGTGTTGACTAACAGTGAAATGTTTATGTTTAATTCTGTTGACTTCTTCTCCAAACCGTTCGGGACGACACATCATATAGAAGTGAGTCGTTCATGTTGAAACTGGCTAATTTGCCACCACTATGCACTTTGGAGGAATTTCAAACCTTCATTAGAGAATATTCTAGAATTCCAACCTCCGTCGTGGGTTCAGGCCATTCTAACTAGCATAATTGTGTTGCGTTCATGAACTAAACAAAGCCGAGGGGGAAAAAAGTGTCTCCAAAGTCACAGTGTCTACCAAGTCACAGTGTCTACCAAGTCACATTGTTTAACCAAGTCACAGTGTCTACACAGTCACAGTGTCTACCAAGTCACAGTGTCTACAAGTCACAGTGTCTACCAAGTCACAGTGTCCACAAGTCACAGTGTCTACAAGTCACATTGTCTACATAGTCACAGTGTCTACAAGTCAGTGTCTACCAAGTCAGTGTCTACCAAGTCACAGTGTCTACCAAGTCACAGTGTCTACCAAGTCAGTGTCCACAAGTCACAGTGTCTACAAGTCACATTGTCTACACAGTCAGTGTCTACCAAGTCACAGTGTCCACAAGTCACAGTGTCTACAAGTCACATTGTCTACACAGTCACAATGTCTACCAAGTCACAGTGTCTACAAGTCACAGTGTCAACCAAGTCACAGTGTCAACCAAGTCACAGTGTCTACCAAGTCACAGTGTCCACAAGTCACAGTGTCTACAAGTCACATTGTCTACACAGTCACAGTGTCTACAAGTCAGTGTCTACCAATTCACAGTGTCTACACAGTCACAGTGTCTACAAGTCACATTGTCTACACAGTCACAGTGTCTACAAGTCAGTGTCTACCAAGTCAGTGTCTACCAAGTCACAGTGTCTACCAAGTCACATTGTTTAATCAAGTCACATTGTTTAACCAAGTCACAGTGTCTACAAGTCACAGTGTCTACCAAGTCACATTGTTTAACCAAGTCACATTGTTTAACCAAGTCACATTGTTTAACCAAGTCACATTGTTTAACCAAGTCACAGTGTCTACCAAGTCACAGTGTCTACAAGTCACAGTGTCTACCAAGTCACATTGTTTAACCAAGTCACATTGTTTAACCAAGTCACAGTGTCTACCAGGTCACAGTGTCTACCAGGTCACAGTGTCTACCAGGTCACAGTGTCTACCAGGTCACAGTGTCTACCAAGTCACAGTGTCGACCAAGTCACAGTGTCGACCAAGTCACATTGTTTAACCAAGTCACATTGTTTAACCAAGTCACAGTGTCTACCAAGTCACAGTGTCTGCCAAGTCACAGTGTCTACCAAGTCACATTGCTTAACCAGGTCACAGGGTCTACCAGGTCACAGTGTCTACAAGTCACAGTGTCTACAAGTCACATTGCTTAACTAAATCACATTGTTTAACCAAGTCACAGTGTCTACCAAGTCACAGTGTCTACCAGGTCAC
Source organism: Oncorhynchus masou masou (assembly GCF_036934945.1). Lineage (NCBI taxonomy): Eukaryota > Metazoa > Chordata > Actinopteri > Salmoniformes > Salmonidae > Oncorhynchus > Oncorhynchus masou. The sequence goes on along the minus strand of NC_088236.1, from coordinate 4,021,508 downwards.
AGTGTCTACCAGGTCACATTGCTTAACCAAGTCACAGTGTCTACCAGGTCACAGTGTCTACCAAGTCACATTGTTTAATCAAGTCACATTGTTTAACCAAGTCACAGTGTCTACAAGTCACAGTGTCTACCAAGTCACATTGTTTAACCAAGTCACATTGCTTAACCAAGTCACATTGTTTAACCAAGTCACATTGCTTAACCAAGTCACAGTGTCTACAAGTCAGTGTCTACCAAGTCACAGTGTCTACAAGTCACAGTGTCTACCAAGTCACATTGTTTAACCAAGTCACATTGTTTAACCAAGTCACAGTGTCTACCAGGTCACAGTGTCTGCCAGGTCACAGTGTCTACCAGGTCACAGTGTCTACCAAGTCACAGTGTCGACCAAGTCACAGTGTCGACCAAGTCACAGTGACCACATTGTTTAACCAAGTCACATTGTTTAACCAAGTCACATTGTTTAACCAAGTCACAGTGTCTACCAAGTCACAGTGTCTGCCAAGTCACAGTGTCTACCAAGTCACATTGCTTAACCAGGTCACAGGGTCTACCAGGTCACAGTGTCTACAAGTCACATTGCTTAACTAAATCACATTGTTTAACCAAGTCACAGTGTCTACCAAGTCACAGTGTCTACCAAGTCACAGTGTCTACCAAGTCACAGTGTCTACCAGGTCACATTGCTTAACCAAGTCACAGTGTCTACCAGGTCACATTGCTTAACCAAGTCACAGTGTCTACCAGGTCACATTGCTTAACCAAGTCACAGTGTCTACCAGGTCACATTGCTTAACCAAGTCACATTGCTTAACCAAGTCACATTGTTTTACCAAGTCACAGTGTCTACCAGGTCACAGTGTCTACCAAGTCACATTGTTTAACCAAGTCACAGTGTCTACAAGTCACAGTGTCTACAAGTCACATTGCTTAACCAGGTCACAGGGTCTACCAGGTCACAGTGTCTACAAGTCACAGTGTCTACAAGTCACATTGCTTAACCAGGTCACAGGGTCTACCAGGTCACAGTGTCTACAAGTCACAGTGTCTACCAGGTCACAGTTTCTACCAAGTCACATTGTCTACCAAGTCACATTGTCTACCAAGTCACAGTGTCTACCAAGTCACAGAGTCTACCAAGTCACATTGCTTAACTAAATCACATTGTCTACCAATTCACAGTGTCTACCAAGTCACAGTGTCTACCAAGTCACAGTGTCTACCAAGTCACATTGCTTAACCAAGTCACAGTGTCTACCAAGTCACAGTGTCTACCAATTCACAGTGTCTAACAAGTCACAGTGTCTACCAAGTCACAGTGTCTACCAGGTCACATTGCTTAACCAGGTCACAGGGTCTACCAGGTCACAGTGTCTACAAGTCACAGTGTCTACCAGGTCACAGTTTCTACCAAGTCACATTGTCTACCAAGTCACAGTTTCTACCAAGTCACAGTGTCTACCAAGTCACAGTGTCTACCAAGTCACAGTGTCTACAAGTCACAGTGTCTACCAGGTCACATTGCTTAACCAGGTCACAGTGTCTACCAAGTCACATTGCTTAACCAAGTCACAGTGTCTACCAAGTCACAGTGTCTACCAATTCACAGTGTCTACCAAGTCACAGTGTCTACCAAGTCACAGTGTCTACCAAGTCACATTGCTTAACCAAGTCACAGTGTCTACCAATTCACAGTGTCTACCAAGTCACAGTGTCTACCAAGTCACATTGCTTAACCAAGTCACAGTGTCTACCAAGTCACAGTGTCTACCAATTCACAGTGTCTACCAGGTCACAGTGTCTACCAAGTCACATTGCTTAACCAAGTCACAGTGTCTACCAAGTCACAGTGTCTACCAAGTCACAGTGTCTACCAAGTCACAGTGTCTACCAGGTCACATTGCTTAACCAAGTCACAGTGTCTACCAAGTCACATTGTTTAATCAAGTCACATTGTTTAACCAAGTCACAGTGTCTACAAGTCACAGTGTCTACCAAGTCACATTGTTTAACCAAGTCACATTGTTTAACCAAGTCACATTGCTTAACCAAGTCACATTGTTTAACCAAGTCACATTGCTTAACCAAGTCACAGTGTCTACAAGTCAGTGTCTACCAAGTCACAGTGTCTACCAAGTCACAGTGTCTACCAAGTCACATTGTTTAACCAAGTCACAGTGTCTACCAGGTCACAGTGTCTACCAGGTCACAGTGTCTACCAGGTCACAGTGTCTACCAGGTCACAGTGTCTACCAAGTCACAGTGTCGACCAAGTCACAGTGTCGACCAAGTCACAGTGACCACATTGTTTAACCAAGTCACATTGTTTAACCAAGTCACATTGTTTAACCAAGTCACAGTGTCTACCAAGTCACAGTGTCTGCCAAGTCACAGTGTCTACCAAGTCACATTGCTTAACCAGGTCACAGGGTCTACCAGGTCACAGGGTCTACCAGGTCACAGTGTCTACAAGTCACATTGCTTAACTAAATCACATTGTTTAACCAAGTCACAGTGTCTACCAAGTCACAGTGTCTACCAAGTCACAGTGTCTACCAAGTCACAGTGTCTACCAGGTCACATTGCTTAACCAAGTCACAGTGTCTACCAGGTCACATTGCTTAACCAAGTCACAGTGTCTACCAGGTCACATTGCTTAACCAAGTCACAGTGTCTACCAGGTCACAGTGTCTACCAGGTCACATTGCTTAACCAAGTCACAGTGTCTACCAGGTCACATTGCTTAACCAAGTCACATTGCTTAACCAAGTCACATTGTTTTACCAAGTCACAGTGTCTACCAGGTCACAGTGTCTACCAAGTCACATTGTTTAACCAAGTCACAGTGTCTACAAGTCACAGTGTCTACAAGTCACATTGCTTAACCAGGTCACAGGGTCTACCAGGTCACAGTGTCTACAAGTCACAGTGTCTACCAGGTCACAGTTTCTACCAAGTCACATTGCTTAACCAAGTCACAGTGTCTACCAAGTCACAGTGTCTACCAATTCACAGTGTCTACCAGGTCACAGTGTCTACCAAGTCACATTGCTTAACCAAGTCACAGTGTCTACCAAGTCACAGTGTCTACCAAGTCACAGTGTCTACCAAGTCACAGTGTCTACCAAGTCACAGTGTCTACCAGGTCACATTGCTTAACCAAGTCACAGTGTCTACCAAGTCACATTGTTTAATCAAGTCACATTGTTTAACCAAGTCACAGTGTCTACAAGTCACAGTGTCTACCAAGTCACATTGTTTAACCAAGTCACATTGTTTAACCAAGTCACATTGCTTAACCAAGTCACATTGTTTAACCAAGTCACATTGCTTAACCAAGTCACAGTGTCTACAAGTCAGTGTCTACCAAGTCACATTGTTTAACCAAGTCACAGTGTCTACCAGGTCACAGTGTCTACCAGGTCACAGTGTCTACCAGGTCACAGTGTCTACCAGGTCACAGTGTCTACCAAGTCACAGTGTCGACCAAGTCACAGTGTCGACCAAGTCACAGTGACCACATTGTTTAACCAAGTCACATTGTTTAACCAAGTCACATTGTTTAACCAAGTCACAGTGTCTACCAAGTCACAGTGTCTGCCAAGTCACAGTGTCTACCAAGTCACATTGCTTAACCAGGTCACAGGGTCTACCAGGTCACAGGGTCTACCAGGTCACAGTGTCTACAAGTCACATTGCTTAACTAAATCACATTGTTTAACCAAGTCACAGTGTCTACCAAGTCACAGTGTCTACCAAGTCACAGTGTCTACCAAGTCACAGTGTCTACCAGGTCACATTGCTTAACCAAGTCACAGTGTCTACCAGGTCACATTGCTTAACCAAGTCACAGTGTCTACCAGGTCACATTGCTTAACCAAGTCACAGTGTCTACCAGGTCACAGTGTCTACCAGGTCACATTGCTTAACCAAGTCACAGTGTCTACCAGGTCACATTGCTTAACCAAGTCACATTGCTTAACCAAGTCACATTGTTTTACCAAGTCACAGTGTCTACCAGGTCACAGTGTCTACCAAGTCACATTGTTTAACCAAGTCACAGTGTCTACAAGTCACAGTGTCTACAAGTCACATTGCTTAACCAGGTCACAGGGTCTACCAGGTCACAGTGTCTACAAGTCAGTGTCTACAAGTCACATTGCTTAACCAGGTCACAGGGTCTACCAGGTCACAGTGTCTACAAGTCACAGTGTCTACCAGGTCACAGTTTCTACCAAGTCACATTGTCTACCAAGTCACATTGTCTACCAAGTCACAGTGTCTACCAAGTCACAGAGTCTACCAAGTCACATTGCTTAACTAAATCACATTGTCTACCAATTCACAGTGTCTACCAAGTCACAGTGTCTACCAAGTCACAGTGTCTACCAAGTCACATTGCTTAACCAAGTCACAGTGTCTACCAAGTCACAGTGTCTACCAATTCACAGTGTCTAACAAGTCACAGTGTCTACCAAGTCACAGTGTCTACCAGGTCACATTGCTTAACCAGGTCACAGGGTCTACCAGGTCACAGTGTCTACAAGTCACAGTGTCTACCAGGTCACAGTTTCTACCAAGTCACATTGTTTTACCAGGTCACAGTGTCTACCAAGTCACAGTGTCTACAAGTCACAGTGTCTACCAGGTCACATTGCTTAACCAGGTCACAGTGTCTACCAAGTCACATTGCTTAACCAAGTCACAGTGTCTACCAAGTCACAGTGTCTACCAATTCACAGTGTCTAACAAGTCACAGTGTCTACCAAGTCACAGTGTCTACCAAGTCACATTGCTTAACCAAGTCACAGTGTCTACCAATTCACAGTGTCTACCAAGTCACAGTGTCTACCAAGTCACATTGCTTAACCAAGTCACAGTGTCTACCAAGTCACAGTGTCTACCAATTCACAGTGTCTACCAGGTCACAGTGTCTACCAAGTCACATTGCTTAACCAAGTCACATTGTTTTACCAAGTCACAGTGTCTACCAGGTCACAGTGTCTACCAAGTCACAGTGTCTACCAAGTCACATTGTTTAACCAAGTCACAGTGTCTACAAGTTACAGTGTCTACAAGTCACAGTGTCTACCAAGTCACAGTGTCTACCAAGTCACAGTGTCTACCAGGTCACAGTGTCTACCAAGTCACATTGCTTAACCAAGTCACATTGCTTAACCAAGTCACATTGCTTAACCAAGTCACATTGTTTAACCAAGTCACAGTGTCTACCAGGTCACAGTGTCGACCAAGTCACAGTGTCGACCAAGTCACAGTGTCGACCAGGTCACAGATTCCGTCTGACAGAGACTCTGGGTGCCTTCCTTCCTGCTCTACCTGACTAGTGGAGACGCCCTGCATAGTTTCATGGAGTACCACACCAATACCTCTAAATACCTCTCTCGCTCCATGTTGCTCACACTCATATTCAGTGTGATACCATGTATAATGATAATGTTGTGATTTCCTACACAGCATCCCGTCATACAGTCATCCCAATAATGGGGTTCTGTCTGTCAGGGCAGAGCTGCTGAATCTCATTATGTTATGACACACACACACACACACACACACACACACACACACACACACACACACACACACACACACACACACTCAAGAGCTCCTGTTCACTGTATAATGCAGGGAGCCACTCATTTTCAATTTTCAACCCAAATTCTACTCCAAGTCAGCTGCAGGTGTGGGACTGGTAGGGAACACAGCATTATTCACACAGAGAGGCTGCTGCCTATATATACAGACTCGAAATCATTGGCCACTTCAATAAATGGAACGCTAGTCACTTTAATAATGTTTACATTGCTTATCTCCTATGTATATATTCTGTATTCTATACTATCTACTGCATTTTAGTCTATGCAGCTCTGACATTGGTCATCCATATATTTATATATTCTTATTCCATCCTTTTACTTAGATTTGTGTGTGTATTAGGTAGTTGTTGTGGAAAATTTAAACGTAACTTCTATTTAACTTGGCAAGTCATATTGCTGCACTGTCGGAACTAGAAGCACAAGCATTTCACTACACTCGCAATAACATTTGCTAAACACGTGTATGTGACCAATAACATTAGCTACACACGTGTATGTGACTAATAAGAGTAATAGTATTAGCAATAGCATTAGCATTAGTATTCGTAACAGTATTAGCAACAGCATTAGTAATAATATTAGTAATAGCAATAGCAATATCATTAGTATAAATACTAGTATTAGTAATATTATTAGTAATAGTATTAGTAACAGTAATAGTAATATTATTAGTATTCATATTAGTATTAGTAATATTATTAGTATTAGTAATATTATTAGTAATAGTATTAGTAATATAATTCGTATTAGTAATAGTAATATTATTAATAATAGTATTAGTAATAGCATTAGTAATAGTATTAGTATTAGTAATATTATTAGTAATAGTATTAGTATTCATATTAGTATTAGTACTAGTATTAGTAATATCATTAGTAATAGTACTAGTATTAGTAATATCATTAGTAATAGTACTAGTATTAGTAATATCATTAGTAATAGTATTAGTATTAGTAATATTATTAGCAATAGTACTAGTATTCGTATAAGTATTAGTACTAGTATTAGTAATATTATTAGTAATAGTACTAGTAATAGTATTAGTAATAGTAATATTATTAGTAATAGTAATAGTATTAGTGATATTATTAGTAATAGTATTCGTATTAGTATTAGTAATATTATTAGCAATAGTAATAGCATTAGTAATAGTATTAGCAATAGTATTAGTAATAGTAATAGTATTCGTATTAGTAATATTATTAGTATTAGTATTAGTAATATTATTAGTACTAGTATTAGTAATAGTAATAGTAATATTATTCGTAATAGTAATAGTATTAGTAATAGTATTAGTATTAGTAATATTATTAGTACTAGTATTAGTAATAGTATTAGTAATATTATTTGTAATAGTAATAGTAATAGTATTAGTAATAGTATTAGTAATATTATGAGTAATAGTATTAGTAATAGAATTAGTAATAGTAATAGCATTAGTAATAGTAATAGCATTAGTAATAGTAATAGTAAAAGTATTAGTAATAGTAATATTATTATAATAGTATTAGTAATAGTAATAGTAATAGCATTAGTAATCATAATAGTATTAGTAATAGTAATAGTAATAGTATTAGTAATAGTAATAGTAATAGTAATAGTATTAGTAATAGTAATAGTAATATTATTATAATAGTAGTAGTAATAGTATTAGTAATAGTAATAGCATTAGTAATAGCATTAGTAATAGTAATAGTAATAGCATTAGTAATATCATTAGTAATAGTAATAGTAACAGTATTAGTAATAGTAATATAATTAGTAATAGTATTAGTAATATTATTAGTAATAGTAATAGTAATAGTATTAGTAATAGTAAGAGTAATAGTATTAGTAATAGTAATAGTATTAGTAATAGTAATAGTAATATAATTAGTAATAGTAATAGTAATATTATTAGTAATGTTATTAGTATTAGTAATAGTATTAGTATTAGTAATATTATTAGTACTAGTATTAGTAATAGTAATAGTAATATTATTCATAATAGTAATAGTAATAGTATTAGTAATAGTAATAGCATTAGTAATAGTAATAGTATTAGTATTAGTAATATTATTAGTATTAGTAATATTATTAGTAATAGTATTAGTAATAGTATTAGTAATAGTAATAGCATTAGTAATAGTAATAGTATTAGTAATAGTAATAGTAATAGTATTAGTAATAGTAATAGTAAAAGTATTAGTAATAGTAATAGCATTAGTAATATTATTAGTACTAGTAATAGCATTAGTAATAGTAATAGTATTAGTAATAGTAATAGTATTAGTAATAGTAATATTATTATAATAGTATTAGTAATAGTAATAGTATTAGTAATAGTAATAGTAAAAGTATTAGTAATAGTAATATTATTATAATAGTAATAGTAATAGTAATAGCATTAGTAATAGTAATAGTAATAGTATTAGTAATAGTAATATTATTATAATAGTAGTAGTATTAGTAATAGTAATAGTATTAGTATTAGTAATAGTAATAGTATTAGTATTAGTAATATTATTAGTATTAGTGTTAGTAATATTATTAGTACTAGTATTAGTAATAGAAATAGTAATATTATTCGTAATACTAATAGTAATAGTATTAGTAATAGTATTAGTATTAGTATTAGTATTAGTAATATTACTAGTAATAGTATTAGTATTAGTAATATTATTAGTAATAGTATTAGTAATAGTATTAGTATTAGTAATAGTATTAGTAATAGTATTAGTAATAGTATTAGTAATAGTATTAGTATTAGTAATAGTATTAGTAATAGTATTAGTAATAGTATTAGTAATAGTATTAGTAATATTACTAGTAATAGTATTAGTATTAGTAATAATATTAGTAATAGTATTAGTAATAGTAATATTATTAGTAGCATTAGACGAATAGAAGATTCAGAGACTGGACCGCTCTCGTATTCTTAATAGTATCACTCTTTCTACAACGGTTTTAACCCACATTCCTCGAGGAACGGAGTGAGGGTGTTTGAGAGAGAGAGAGAGAGAGAGAGAGAGAGAGAGAGAGAGAGAGAGAGAGAGAGAGAGAGAGAGAGAGAGAGAGAGAGAGAGAGAGAGAGAGAGAGAGAGAGAGAGAGAGAGAGAGAGAGAGAGAGAGAGAGAGAGAGAGAGAGAGAGAGAGAGAGAGAGAGAGAGAGAGAGAGAGAGAGAGAGAGAGAGAGAGAGAGAGAGAGAGAGAGAGAGAGAGAGAGAGAGAGAGAGAGAGAGAGAGAGAGAGAGAGAGAGAGAGAGAGAGAGAGAAGAGAGAGAAGAATGAGAGAGAGAGAGAGAGAGAGAAGAATGAGAGAGAGAGATAGAAGAATGAGAGAGAGAGAGATAGAAGAATGAGAGAGAGAGAGATAGAAGAATGAGAGAGAGAGAGATAGAAGAATGAGAGAGAGAGAGATAGAAGAATGAGAGAGAGAGAGATAGAAGAATGAGAGAGAGAGAGATAGAAGAATGAGAGAGAGAGAGAGATAGAAGAATGAGAGAGAGAGAGAGAGAGAGAGAGAGAGAGAGAGAGAGAGAGAGAGAGAGATAGAAGAATGACAGAGAGAGAGAGAGAGAGAGAGAGAGAGATAGAAGAATGACAGAGAGAGAGAGAGAGAGAGAGAGAGAGAGAGATAGAAGAATGACAGAGAGAGAGAGAGAGAGAGAGAGAGAGAGATAGAAGAATGACAGAGAGAGAGAGAGAGAGAGAGAGAGAGAGATAGAAGAATGACAGAGAGAGAGAGAGAGAGAGAGAGAGATAGAAGAATGACAGAGAGAGAGAGAGAGAGAGAGAGAGAGATAGAAGAATGACAGAGAGAGAGAGAGAGAGAGAGAGAGATAGATATATATATTGGGCAACACATGAATCCATCAACAACAACACTAAAAACCAGGAATACATAATAGACTGACCAGTCACAGTATTACCCTGCATTCTGAACTGGCTATAGCTTGTCAACCTCTACATTGCCATGCTGAAGCGCTGGTAGAGGAGGGGGAAGGAGAGGAGGATGAGGTGGAGAGGTAGCGGTGCTGTGTGGTGCTCATTGCCTTGCTGAAATCTCACCGTCCCACAATAAAACACCTCTATACCGCAATTGTGACCAAACACAGGCGGGAAGGTATTCTCCTTTAGTCGTACCTTCTGGACAACCTCACACACCTGCAGCACACCTGTGCCGACAAGTGAAGTCTCGATGATGGACGAGAGGAGGAGGAGGAGGAAGGCAGGAGGAGACCTCTGTCCTACTTCTCCCAACTAATAAAGTCTTGCTGATGGACGAGAGGAGGAGGAGGAGGAGGAAGGTCAGGAGGAGACCGAGCAGAGGAGAGAAGGAGAGACAGGGCATGTGTTACCCAGCAGGAGAGTGACTACCTGGAAAGCAGCCAGACGACCAGAGGAACAAAGACCTTGCCTAGTCTAACCATGTCCATAAATAACCAGCTCTCTCAGCTCACCGCACCATCTATACGAACGGAAGGGTTTCCGCGCTGGACATGTGGTCTAAACATTCTAAACGCTGCACAGCCCTCGGTTCCAACCTCTCCAACCTGTGTGTGTGTGTGTGTGTGTGTGTGTGTGTGTGTGTGTGTGTGTGTGTGTGTGTGTGTGAGTGTAGCTGTGATGAAGCACAAGACATACAGTTCAAGTCAGACGTTTACATACACCTTAGCCAAATACATTTAAACTCAGTTTTTCACACAATTCCTGACATTTAATCCTAGTAAAAATTCCCTGTCTCAGGTCAGTTAGGATCACCATTAAGAATGTGAAATGTCAGAATAATAGTAGAGAATATTATTTATTTCCAGTAGGTCAGAAGTTTACATACACTCAATTAGTATTTAGTAGAATTGTCTTGAAATTGTTTAACTTGGATCAAACGTTTTGGGTAGCCTTCCACAAGCTTCCCACAATAAATTAGGTAAATTGTGGCCCAATTCCTCCTGACAGAGCTGGTGTAACTGATGTAACTGAGTCAGATTTTTAGGCCTCCTTGCTCACACAAACTCTTTTTCAGTTCTGACCACAATTTTTCTATAGGATTGAGGTCAGGGTTTTGTGACGGCCACTCCAATACCGTGACTTTGTTGCCCTTAAGCCATTTTGCCACAACTTTGGAAGTATGCTCGGGGTCATTGTCCATTTGGAAGACCCATTTGCGACCAAGCTTTAAAACTTCTTCTCTTCTATCCCTGAAGAGGGATAATTGTCATCAGCAACCGCTGAATAGCATAGCGCCCCAGTTGGAACCGGTGTTTTTCTGGATCAAACGCGCCAAATAAATGGACATTTTGGATATATATCGACGTAATTAATCGAACAAAAGGACCATTTGTGATGTTTATGGGACATATAGGAGTGCCAACAAAAGAAGCTCGTCAAAGGTGAGGCATGAATTATGTTTTTATTTCTGCATTTTGTTTATGGGAGGTGCTATCCTCAGATAATAGCATCGTTTGCTTCCCCCGAAAAGCCTTTTTGAAATCTGACATGTTGGCTGGATTCACAACACGTGTAGCTTTAATTTGGTATCTTACATGTGTGATGTCATGAAAGTTTGATTTTTATAGTAATTTATTTGCATTTGACGCTCTGCATTTTCACTGGCTTTTGGCCAGGTGCGACGCTAGCGTCCCACATATCCCAGAGAGGTTATTAACAAGAAATTTGTGGAGTGGTTGAAAAATTAGTTTTAATGACTCCAACCTAAGTTTATGTAAACTTCGAAATCAACTGTACATATTCAGACCCCTTCACTTTTTCACTTTTTTTTTTTTTTGACCAGTGAAATATACCTGCTGGAGCGCATGCTATGGATGGGTGCTGCTATGGTGACCAATGAGCTGAGCTAAGCTAGGGCTTTACCTAGCAAAGACTTATAGATGACCTGGAGCCCGTGGGTTTGGTGACGAATATGAGGGCCAGCCAACAAGAGTATACAGGTCGCAGTGGTGGGTAGTATATGGGGCTTTGGTGACAAAACAGATGGCACTGTGATAGACTGCATCCAATTTGCTGAGTAGAGTGTTGGAGGCTATTGTATGACTCGCCAAAGTCAAGGATCGGTCGGATAGTTTCAGTTTCTAAAATTATATTCTAAATGTATTAAATTGTTTTTTTCCTCATCAATCTACACACAAACCATAATGACAAAGCAAAAACAGTTTTTTTTTTTTTTTTTTTTTTTACAAGTGTCTTAAAAATAAAGAACTGATATATTTACATAAGTATTCAGACCCTTTACTCAGTACTTTGTTGAAGCACCTTTGGCAGTGATTACAGCCTAGAGTCTTCTCTGTACCGGTACCTCTCTGTATTTACCCCATGTATTCAGCCACGCTATTGTAATTTTATTGCTGCGCTTTATTTATTTGTTACTTTTATTTCTTATTTTTTTGTGGTATTTTTCTTAAAACTTGCTTTGTTGGTTTTAAGGGCTTGTAAGTAAGCATTTCACTGTAAGGTCTACTACACCTGTTGTATTCAGCATTTCACTGTGAGGTCTACTACACCTGTTGTATTCAGCATTTCACTGTAAGGTCTACTACACCTGTTGTATTCAGCATTTCACTGTGAGGTCTACTACACCTGTTGTATTCAGCATTTCACTGTGAGGTCTACTACACCTGTTGTATTCAGCATTTCACTGTAAGGTCTACTACACCTGTTGTATTCAGCATTTCACTGTAAGGTCTACTACACCTGTTGTATTCAGCATTTCACTGTAAGGTCTACTACACCTGTTGTATTCAGCATTTCATTGTAAGGTCTACTACACCTGTTGTATTCAGCATTTCACTGTAAGGTCTACTACACCTGTTGTATTCAGCATTTCACTGTAAGGTCTACTACACCTGTTGTATTCAGCATTTCACTGTAAGGTCTACTACACCTGTTGTATTCAGCATTTCATTGTAAGGTCTACTACACCTGTTGTATTCAGCATTTCACTGTAAGGTCTACTACACCTGTTGTATTCAGCATTTCACTGTAAGGTCTACTACACCTGTTGTATTCAGCATTTCACTGTAAGGTCTACTACACCTGTTGTTTTCAGCATTTCACTGTGAGGTCTAGTACACCTGTTGTATTCAGCATTTCATTGTAAGGTCTACTACACCTGTTGTATTCAGCATTTCATTGTAAGGTCTACTACACCTGTTGTATTCAGCATTTCACTGTAAGGTCTACTACACCTGTTGTATTCAGCATTTCACTGTAAGGTCTACTACACCTGTTGTTTTCAGCATTTCACTGTAAGGTCTACTACACCTGTTGTATTCAGCATTTCACTGTAAGGTCTACTACACCTGTTGTATTCAGCATTTCACTGTGAGGTCTACTACACCTGTTGTATTCAGCATTTCACTGTAAGGTCTACTACACCTGTTGTATTCAGCATTTCACTGTAAGGTCTACTACACCTGTTGTTTTCAGCATTTCACTGTAAGGTCTACTACACCTGTTGTATTCAGCATTTCACTGTAAGGTCTACTACACCTGTTGTATTCAGCATTTCACTGTGAGGTCTACTACACCTGTTGTATTCAGCATTTCACTGTAAGGTCTACTACACCTGTTGTATTCAGCATTTCATTGTGAGGTCTACTACACCTGTTGTATTCAGCATTTCACTGTAAGGTCTACTACACCTGTTGTATTCAGTATTTCACTGTAAGGTCTACACCTGTTGTACTCGGCACATGTGACTAACAACATTTCATTTGATTTGATTTTCTTGTACTTTGTTGAAGCACCTTTGGCAGTGATTACAGCCTCAAGTCTTCTTGGGTATGACGCTACAAGCTTGGCACACCTGTATTTGGGGAGTTTCTCCCATTCTTCTCTGCAGATCCTCTCAAGCCCTGTCTGTTTGGATGGGGAATGTCGTTGCACAGGTATTTTCAGGTCACTCCAGAGGATGTTCGATCGGGTTCAAGTCTGGCTTCTGGCTGGGCCAGAAGACCCGAGACCCGAAGCCACTCCTGCATTGTCTGGGATCTCTCTGTACTTTGCTCCATTCATCTATTCCTCAATCCTGACAAGTCTCCCAGTTCCTGCCACTGAAAAATATCCCTACAGCATGATGCTGCCACCACCATGCTTCACCATAGGGATGGTGCCAGGTTTCCTCCAGATGTGACACTTGGCATTCATGCCAAAGAGTTAAATCTCAGACCATAGAATCACACAACATCAGTGCCCAACCTCACTAATGCTCTTGTGGCTAAATGGAAGCAAGTCCCTGCAGCAATGTTCCAACATCTAGTGGAAAGCCTTCCCAGAAGAGTGGAGGCTGTTATAGCAGCAAAGGGGGGACCAACTCCATGTTAATGCCATGATTTAGGAATGAGATGTTCGACGAGCAGGTGTCCACATACTTTTAGTCATGAAGTGTATGTTCTATGTTCAAGTGTCTTTTCGAAATAAATACCTAATTCATTTTACCTCAATAGCTGCAGAATTCTTTGTCAACAATAACTACATTTTCCAGTTTTGATTTCCCAAGCTTTAAACATCCCAAGGAGCACTGTGCAAGCGATAATATTGAAATGGAAGGAGTATCAGACCACTGCAAATCTACCAAGACCTGGCCGTCCCTCTAAACTTTCAGCTCATACAAGGAGAAGACTGATCAGAGATGCAGCCAAGAGGCCCATGATCACTCTGGATGAACTGCAGAGATCTACAGCTGAGGTGGGAGACTCTGTCCATAGGACAACAATCAGTTGTATATTGCACAAATCTGGCCTTTATGGAAGAGTGGCAAGAAGAAAAACATTTCTTAAAGATATCCATAAAAAGTGTTGTTTAAAGTTTGCCACAAGCCACCTGGGAGACACACCAAGCATGTGGAAGAAGGTGCTCTGGTCAGATGAAACCAAAATTGAACTTTTTGGCAACAATGCAAAACGTTATGTTTGGCGTAAAAGCAACACAGCTCATCACCATGAACACACCATCCCCACTGCCAAACATGGTGGTGGCAGCATCATGGTTTGGGCCTGCTTTTTTTCAGCAGGGACAGGGAAGATGGTTAAAATTGATGGGAAGATGGATGGAGCCAAATACAGGACCATTCTGGAAGAAAACCTGATGGAGTCTGCAAAAGACCCGAGATTGGGACGGAGATTTGTCTTCCAACAAGACAATGATCCAAAACATAAAGCAAAATCTACAATGGAATGGTTCAAAAATAAACATATCCAGGTGTTAGAATGGCCAAGTCAAAGTCCAGACCTGAATCCAATCGAGAATCTGTGGAAAGAACTGAAAACTGCTGTTCACAAATGCTCTCCATCCAACCTCACTGAGCTCGAGCTGTTTTGCAAGGAGGAATGGGAAAAAATTTAAATCTCTCGATGTGCAAAACTGGTAGAGACATACCCCAAGCAACTTACAGCTGTAATCGCAGCAAAAGGTGGCGCTACAAAGTATTAACTTAAGGGGGCTGAATAATTTTGCACGCCCAATATTTCAGTTTTTGATTTGTTAAAAAAGTTTGAAATATCCAATAAATGTCGTTCCACTTCATGATTGTGTCCCACTTGTTGTTGATTCTTCACAAAAAAATACAGTTTTATATCTTTATGTTTGAAGCCTGAAATGTGGCAAAAGGTCGCAAAGTTCAAGGGGGCCGAATACTTTCGCAAGGCACTGTATCTGTCTGTCTGTCTGTCTGCCTGTCTGTTAGTCTTTCAGTCTGTCAGTCTGTTTGTCTACAGTACCAGGCTACCTGTCTGTCTGTCTGTCTGTCCATCTGCTTGCCTACATGATGTGTGGAGTTAGTTATGTTGGTATGACTGCTTAATTCTGCACCAGATGTCTGGGGCTGCTGCCTGGCTTTGACAGTCTGATCCATGGATGTCTCAGTCCTCTCCTATACCAGTCTGATCCATGGATGAATCAGTCCTCTCCTATACCAGTCTGATCCATGGATGTCTCAGTCCTCTCCTATACCAGTCTGATCCATGGATGTCTCAGTCCTCTCCTATACCAGTCTGATCCATGGATGTCTCAGTCCTCTCCTATACCAGTCTGATCCATGGATGTCTCAGTCCTCTCCTATACCAGTCTGATCCATGGATGAATCAGTCCTCTCCTATACCAGTCTGATCCATGGATGAATCAGTCCTCTCCTATACCAGTCTGATCCATGGATGTCTCAGTCCTCTCCTATACCAGTCTGATCCATGGATGTCTCAGTCCTCTCCTATACCAGTCTGATCCATGGATGTCTCAGTCCTCTCCTATACCAGTCTGATCCATGGATGTCTCAGTCCTCTCCTATACCAGTCTGATCCATGGATGAATCAGTCCTCTCCTATACCAGTCTGATCCATGGATGAATCAGTCCTCTCCTATACCAGTCTGATCCATGGATGTCTCAGTCCTCTCCTATACCAGTCTGATCCATGGATGTCTCAGTCCTCTCCTATACCAGTCTGATCCGTGGATGAATCCAGTCCTCTCCTTCTCAGTTCAGGATGTTTAGGACCATAGAGCTTTGAACAACAAAATGCACTCAGCTCTGGCATTTTTCAAGCTTGGCAAGACGCATGCAGTTCATCCCAGTTAGAGTTTCTAGATTAAAGACCAGGAGAATTACTTTTTGACTCCATTCCAGCTAGATAGTCCATCTCTGGTCCCCAAGTGGCAACATTTTGTTTTCCTGCCTGCTGCTTTAAATGGAGTTGGAAGTTGAATACTGCCTCTGCCTGAAAGTTTGTTTATATCTTCTCTTATCATACGGCTAACAGAAAAGCTGATCATATGGCTAACAAACAAACTGATCACACGGCTAGCATAGAAAAGCTGATCACACGGCTAGCATAGAAAAGCTGATCATACGGCTAACATAGAAAAGCTGATCATACGGCTAGCATAGAAAAGCTGATCACACGGCTAGCATAGAAAAGCTGATCATACGGCTAACATAGAAAAGCTGATCACACGGCTAGCATAGAAAAGCTGATCATACGGCTAGCACAGAAAAGCTGATCACAAGGCTAGCATAGAAAAGCTGATCATACGGCTAGCATAGAAAAGCTGATCATACGGCTAACATAGAAAAGCTGATCATTCGGCTAGCATAGAAAAGCTGATCATACGGCTAACAGAAAAGCTGATCATATGGCTAGCATAGAAAAGCTGATCATACGGCTAGCATAGAAAAGCTGATCATACGGCTAACATAAAAGCTGATCATGCGGCTAGCATAGAAAAGCTGATCATTCGGCTAGCATAGAAAAGCTGATCATACGGCTAACAGAAAAGCTGATCATACGGCTAACATAGAAAAGCTGATCATACGGCTAGCATAGAAAAGCTGATCATACGGCTAACAGAAAAGCTGATCATACGGCTAGCATAGAAAAGCTGATCACCCGGCTAGCATAGAAAAGCTGATCATACGGCTAACATAGAAAAGCTGATCATATGGCTAGCATAGAAAAGCTGATCACACGGCTAGCATAGAAAAGCTGATCACACGGCTATCATAGAAAAGCTGATCATACGGCTAGCATAGAAAAGCTGATCATATGGCTAGCATAGAAAAGCTGATCATACGGCTAGCATAGAAAAGCTGATCACCCGGCTAGCATAGAAAAGCATTTATGTTGAAGAATACCCGTAAGCGGCTACATTGCGCAACTGGTCACCTGATGGCTCCCAGAGTGATTCTCGCGTAAAATACAGAGGTAGCCATTATTCCAATCGGTCCTACTGAAAAAACAATTGTCCCGGTGGATATATTATCGAATAGATATTTGAAAAACACCTTGAGGATTGATTATAAACAACGGTTGCCATGTTTCTGTCAATATTATGGAGCTAATTTGGAGTATTTTTCGGCGTTTTCGTGACTGCAATTTCCGGATGATTTCTCAGCCAAGCGTGAAGAACAAACGGAGCTATTTCGCCTACAAAAATAATATTTTTGGAAAAAAGAAACATTGGCTATCTCACTGGGAGTCTCGTGAGTGAAAACATCCGAAGCTCATCAAAGGTAAACAATTTAATTTGATTGCTTTTCTGATTTCCATGACCAAGTTACCTGCTGCTAGCTGGACAAAATGCTATGCTAGGCTATCGATAAACTTACACAAATGCTTGTCTAGCTTTGGCTGTAAAGCATATTTTGAAAATCTGAGATGACAGGGTGATTAACAAAAGGCTAAGCTGTGTCTCAATATATTTCACTTGTGATTTTCATGAATAGGAATATTTTCTATATTTTATGTCCATTGCGTTATGCTAATTAGTTTGAGTCGATGATTACGCTCCCTCACCTGGGATGGGGAGTTACTAGAGGTTAACACAGTGTCCAAAGAAGTGCCAGATGTATACAGAATGGTGTCGTCTGCGTAGAGATGGATCAAGGAATCACCCGCAGCAAGAGCGACATCATTGATTTATACAGAGAAAAGAGTCGGCCCGAGAATTGAACCCGTGGTACCCCCATAGAGACTGCCAGAGATCCGGACAAAAGGCCCTCCGATTTGACACACTGAATTCTGTCTGCGAAGTAGTTGGTGAACCAGGCGAAGCAATCATTTGAGAAACCAAGGCTGTCGAGTCTGCCGATAAGAATACGGTGATTGACAAAGTCGAAAGCTTTTGGCCAGGTCGATGAAGACGGCTGCACAGTTCTGTCTTTTATCAATGGCGGTTATGATATCGTTTAGTACCTTGAGCATGGCTGAGGTGCACCCATGAGCATGACTCATGACGTTCCCCTTGTTCCTCAACTGTAGAGTATGACATACTATTTTCTAGCTCTGAGTCTCTATTTTTATCCAATGTAAAAAACAAAAATACATTTAGCATTTTGCTACCTACATCCGAATGGTGCCGGTCGGTCACATAGCTTTTTAAACAACATTCTTAGAACGTTACTAATGTTTTCTTGGTGGTTTTCTTAATGGTCTGAGAACCCGACTTTAAATAGAACCATAACGAAACCTGCAGAAAACATTACGCTGAAGTACTAATATTCCCACAGAAGAACTTTGTTTCTTAACGTTTCCCTGAACGTTCTGAGAACATGACTTTAAATAGAACCACGAGGAAACCTGTAGGAAATGTTATGCTTAAGTACAGAAATTCCCACCTAAGAAACATGGCTCTTGGAAGATGAAGTGCTAGCTGGGTATCCTGCCCCCAAAACGTTGTGGAAAGGTTGTATGCAAAATAACTAAAAAGGACAATCCCGCTCTTACCAAGCTCTAAGAAACATATGGTTCTCAGCACATTATGTGCTAGCTGGGTAAAAAAAACTCTCTCCCTGCAGCTCCGTGTCTTGGTTCACTGTAGCCCTAGTTCAGCTTCCAATTCAACAAGCTGTCTCTCTCCATGCAGCTCCGTGTCTTGGTTCACTGTAGCCCTAGTTCAGCTTCCAATTCAACAAGTTGTCTCTCTCCCTGCTGCTCCGTGTCTTGGTTCACTGTAGCCCTAGTTCAGCTTCCAATTCAACAAGCTGTCTCTCTCCATGCAGCTCCGTGTCTTGGTTCACTGTAGCCCTAGTTCAGCATCCAATTCAACAAGCTGTCTCTCTCCCTGCAGCTCCGTGTCTTGGTTCACTGTGGCCCTAGTTCAGTTTCCAATTCAACAAGCTGTCTCTCTCCCTGCTGCTCCGTGTCTTGGTTCACTGTAGCCCTAGTTCAGCTTCCAATTCAACAAGTTGTCTCTCTCCCTGCTGCTCCGTGTCTTGGTTCACTGTAGCCCTAGTTCAGCTTCCAATTCAACAAGCTGTCTCTCTCCATGCAGCTCCGTGTCTTGGTTCACTGTAGCCCTAGTTTAGCTTCCAATTCAACAAGCTGTCTCTCTCCCTGCTGCTCCGTGTCTTGGTTCACTGTAGCCCTAGTTTAGCTTCCAATTCAACAAGCTGTCTCTCTCCCTGCTGCTCCTTGTCTTGGTTCACTGTAGCCCTAGTTCAGCTTCCAATTCAACAAGCTGTCTCTCTCCATGCAGCTCCGTGTCTTGGTTCACTGTAGCCCTAGTTCAGCTTCCAATTCAACAAGTTGTCTCTCTCCCTGCTGCTCCGTGTCTTGGTTCACTGTAGCCCTAGTTCAGCTTCCAATTCAACAAGCTGTCTCTCTCCATGCAGCTCCGTGTCTTGGTTCACTGTAGCCCTAGTTCAGCTTCCAATTCAACAAGCTGTCTCTCTCCCTGCTGCTCCGTGTCTTGGTTCACTGTAGCCCTAGTTCAGCTTCCAATTCAACAAGCTGTCTCTCTCCATGCAGCTCCGTGTCTTGGTTCACTGTAGCCCTAGTTCAGCTTCCAATTCAACAAGCTGTCTCTCTCCCTGCTGCTCCGTGTCTTGGTTCACTGTGGCCCTAGTTCAGCTTCCAATTCAACAAGCTGTCTCTCTCCCTGCTGCTCCTTGTCTTGGTTCACTGTAGCCCTAGTTCAGCTTCCAATTCAACAAGCTGTCTCTCTCCCTGCTGCTCCGTGTCTTGGTTCACTGTAGCCCTAGTTCAGCTTCCAATTCAACAAGCTGTCTCTCTCCATGCAGCTCCGTATCTTGGTTCACTGTAGCCCTAGTTCAGTTTCCAATTCAACAAGCTGTCTCTCTCCATGCAGCTCCTTGTCTTGGTTCACTGTAGCCCTAGTTCAGCTTCCAATTCAACAAGCTGTCTCTCTCCATGCAGCTCCGTATCTTGGTTCACTGTAGCCCTAGTTCAGTTTCCAATTCAACAAGCTGTCTCTCTCCCTGCTGCTCCGTGTCTTGGTTCACTGTAGCCCTAGTTCAGCTTCCAATTCAACAAGCTGTCTCTCTCCATGCAGCTCCGTATCTTGGTTCACTGTAGCCCTAGTTCAGTTTCCAATTCAACAAGCTGTCTCTCTCCATGCAGCTCCGTATCTTGGTTCACTGTAGCCCTAGTTCAGCTTCCAATTCAACAAGCTGTCTCTCTCCCTGCTGCTCCGTGTCTTGGTTCACTGGAGCCCTACTTCATGCCTCTGAAGAGAGAGTATAGCAACTGCATGATATGTCACCAGAGGTACACAAAAGACACAAACACTGTCTTTCAATGTCCTAATACATTTCACCAAGGGAAAAAGCTGACTGCTCAAATGTTTACACCGGAAAGAGTGAAGAACACCATGCCCCCCCCCCCCCAAAAAAAAAACAAGTGCTAGAAGGAAAAGCCGTGGGCGGAGGGAGGTAGGGAGGAGGTTCTTGGGTTCACGTCCCAGCGTGGGCTGGGTTATAGCCTGGCCTGGGCTGGGTCGATAGCGGAGGCCAGGACACTCTGGTCTACAGCTCAACGAGCCGTGCTTCGGTAGCTGTTTGTGGGCGGTCAGTGGCAGACAGTGTTTTGACGCTGGCCTAGTGGGCAGAAAAGATTGTACTCTTCAAACCAAAGCAATGCTCTTTTCTTGCTCCTGCTATTGTCCCACTGAAGTGTAGAGAGAAAAGAGAAGCTTCTACTGAGAGCTACTTTCTTTATATGTTATGTTGTCTAAGAACGTTTTCTGGTCCAGGGATAGACTGTACAGTTGTGAACCAACAGCTGTATTGCTTAAGTCCACAACAGACAGTCCACAACTAACACAAAGGAAAGTGTTTATACTGAAATGTTCTGGGCTGTTGCAAGGTTAAGTTTGCAGAATGTGGGCTGTTGCAGGGTTATGTTTAGGTTTGGCTTTAACGTTGTGGGTTGTTGGAGGGCAGTTCTGCAGGATTTAGGCCAGACAGTTGTAGGGGTTCCTATGTTTGGATGATCTGTGTCATTGTCCATAGACAGGTTTGATTGAACGGGGTTTAAAACGATTTCAATGTCTGAAGTTGGTTGAATAGATAGAGAGAGAGAGGTGGCCTGAGAACTGGTCAGGACTACAGTCAGATGTTCTGAAAACTGGGGGGTGTCCGAAGGGCATGCTCCCTTGAGAACGACTGGTGACTTTTTAAAAAGGAGATTCTACCCGGAAATGAATAAAAACGTAATTATGTTGACACCATTTGAAATATAGATGAGCTTTTACCTCATTGAAAAACCTCAAAATACTCTGAATGCTACAAATATATGTTGCAACTTGTCACTCGTGGGTTTTGGTAGTGGGTGTGCAATTCTACACATTTTGCCATTTGACTGAGATAAAATGTGCCGTTTTAAAGCAAATGTTCTTCAATTATACACATTTTGTCATGGCTTATGCTGTGTTCTTATGCTATCTGAGTGACTCAAACAATATATATCAAAATCAATGGGGGTTGTTCCCATGCCATGGCATTTTCTGAAATGTAGATTCTCTCAGTCTAGTTTATATTTTGGTGATTGTTAGTTCATAAAGATGATCTTATAAAACAACACAGTGCCTTCAGAAAGTATTCAGACCCCTTTTTCCACATATTGTTTTATTACAGCCTTATTATCAAATTGATTCAATTATTTTTCCCCCTCATCAATCCACACACAATACCCCATAATGACATCACAATACCCCATAATGACATCACAATACCCCATAATGACATCACAATACCCCATAATGACATCACAATACCCCATAATGACGTCACAATACCCCATAATGACGTCACAATACCCCATAATGACAAAGTGAAAACAAGTTTTTAGATTGTTTGTTTTTAAAGAATTTGCACAAAACAAACAGATACCTTATTTACACAAGTATTCAGACCATTTGCTATGAGACCCGAAATTCAGCTCAGGTGCATCCTGTTTTCATTGATCGTCCTTGATGGTTCAACAACTTGATTGAAGTCCACCTGTGGTACATTCAATTAATTGGACATGATTTGGAAAGAAACACACCTGCCTATATAAGGTCCCACAGTTGGGAACACACACACAAAAACCAAGCCATGGAGGTCGACAGGATTCGGTCGAGGCACAGATCTGGGGAAGAGTAGCAAAAAATGTCTGCATCATTGAAGGTCCCCAAGAACACAGTGGCCTCCATCATTCTGAAATGGAAGAAGCTTGGAAATACCAAGACTCTTTCTAGAGCTGGCCGCCCGGCCAAACTGAGGAATCAACCAATAACCAGATGGTCACTCTGACAGAGCTCCAGAGTTCCTCTGTGGAGATGGGAGAACTTCCAGAAGGACAACCATCTCTGCAGCACTTCACCAATCAGGCCTTTATGGTAAAGTTGTCAGACAGAATCCACTCCTCAGTAAAAAGGCACATGACAGCCTGCTTGGAGTTTGCCAAAAGGCACCTGTTTGGTTCTAAATAGATAAAGTAAAAACTAACGGGCAACTAGGTAACGCTCAAACCAAGTTTATTCACCCACTGGGTCAGACATCTGAACTTACAAAGACTTATTTACACGAGCACTGGTATTTAAACCTTCCTCCTATACTTCGTCTTCTCCTTACACATCTGGACAGCCAATACATCTCTGTTGCTAGGCAGAACTTCAGTGATGCCTGTTCTTTCTCGGCCCAAATTCCTCACTCCTCCCCAACTCACGGCTGTCCTGTTGACTTGTACCAAACGGTGGCACTTCTCCTTTTCATAGGATACCTGATGTCTAACAATAACATGTTCTGACAGAACATAAACATTCTACATTCTCTCTCTGTGACATGAATAAGGATATTTCAAATTTTCAAGATTAGAAGTCAGAACCCATCACACCGGAAGGACTCTCAGACCATGAGAAAACAAGATTCTCTGGTCTGATGAAACCAAGATTGAACTCTTTGGCCTGAATGCCAAACGTCACATATGGAGGAAACCTGGCACCATCCCTATGGTGAAGCACGTTGGTGGCAGCATCAAGCTGTGGGGGTGTTTTTCAGTGGCAGGGAGACTAGTCAGGATCAAGATGAATGGAGCAAAGAACAGAGAGATCCTTGATGAAAACCTGCTCCAGACAGGCAAGTCTCTGAATGTCCTTGAGTTGCCCAGCCAGAGCCCGGACTTGAACCCGATCTAACATCTCTGGAGAGACCTGAAAATGGCTGTGCAGAAACCCTCCCCATTCAACCAGACAGAGCTTGAGAGGATCTGCAAAGAAGAATGAAGAAACTCCCCAAATACAGGTGTGCCAAGCTGGTAGCGTCATACCCAAGAAGACTTGAGGCTGTAATCACTGCCAAAGGTGCTTAAACAAAGTACCTGAGTAAAGGGTCTGAATACTCATGTAAATGTGATATCAGTTTTATTTTCAATAAATTTGCAAAAAAACTGTTTTTGCTTTGTCATTGTGGTGTAATTGTGTTTAGTGTAGATTGATGAGGGGGAAAAAAGATTTAACTAAATGTGGAAAAAGTGTAAAACAGTGTAAAACTTGTCTCTAGTGTGAGGAAGGCTCTCATTGGTTAGCCTCATCTTTCTCCGGTGGAAGAAGCCATTATGTCACAGCCTGATCATGGCCATAGTTGAGAAGACAGCACAGATATTGGCGTGACAGATCTAGCAAACAGATCTGAGGCCAGGCTAATTGAGTCATAGGTAAACATGTCAAACCAAGCGCATCTCTATTTCGCCCAGCTTTGCTTCCTATGAAAGGTCCTATAGTACCAATGAAGTATCGCCTTGTTACTGTCCCATCATCCACTTCCTCTGTCTGTTTGGCCTATAAATACAACCATACTTCCTATGTTTATAAATACAACGGCACTTCCTATGTTTACAAATACAACGATACTTCCTGTTTTATAAATACAGCAACACTTCTTATGTTTATAAATACAATGACACTTCCGGTTTATAAATACAACAACACTTCCTATATTTATAAATACAGCAACACTTCCTATGTTTACAAATACAACGATACTTCCTGTTTTATAAATACAACAACACTTTCTATGTTTATGAATACACCAATACTTCCTGTTTATAAATACAACAATATTTCCTATGTTTATGAATACAACAACACTTCCTATGTTTATGAATACACCAATATTTCCTGTTTATAAATACAACAACACTTCCTATGTTTATAAATAGAAAATAATAGATCCGGCATCCTGAGCTTTCTGGCCTTCAGCATGTGATCATGCTCTGATGCAGACTGATATTGTGGGGTAAAAGAGGACCGTTTTGGTGTTGTCGTTTTGGGAAACCGAGGGAATGAACGAGCTGGAGGCCTCCAGACAGAGCTCATATTGTAGAAAAGTCAGGGCGTAGTCCCAACAGGGGGTTTGAACCCTGGACCTTGTGACTGTCAACTCAACCTTAGCTGCTATACCACAGTCACTATGTTATTATCACTGATTGGGGAGATACATAGTCATATGGTGGAGGGAAACAGACATCTGAATATCCTGTTGAGTTTACTCAGATGGTGAAGGGAAACAGACAACCAGAAATATGACCAGCCATGCTCTTACCTCCCCACTATGACAAACCCTGCAGTACTAAAGCCATGATCTAACAGACTGTACAGAGTCCAAACCCTGCAGTACTAAAGCCATGATCTAACAGACTGTACAGAGTCCAAACCCTGCAGTACTAAAGCCATGATCTAACAGACTTTTCAGAGTCCCAACCCCTGCAGTACTAAAGCCATGATCTAACAGACTGTTCAGTCACACACACACAGGTCCAAGAGGCATTGAAACAGCTTCTACCATTAAGCCATGAGACTCCTGAACATCTAATCAAATGGCTACCCAGGCTATTTGCATTGCCCCCCCTCCACCTCTTTTACTCTGCTGCTACTCTCTGAGGAATTGGCTTTGGGGATGACCAGTGAAATATACCTGCTGGAGCGCGTGCTACGGGTGGGTGCTGCTATGGTGACCAGTGAAATATACCTGCTGGAGCGCATGCTATTGGTGGGTGTTACTATGGTGACCAGTGAGCTGAGCTAAGGTAGGGCTTTACCTAGCAAAGACTCATAGATGACCTGGAGCCAGTGGGTTTGGCGACGAATATGAAGCGAGGGCCAGCCAAAGAGAGCATACAGGTCGCAGTGTTGGGTAGTATATGGGGCTTTGGTGGCAAAACGGATGACATCACCGAAGTCGAGGATCGGTAGGATAGTCAGTTTTACCAGGGTATGTTTGGCAGCATGAGTGAAGGATGCTTTGTTGTGGATTAGGAAGCCCATTCTAGATTTAATTTTGGATCGGAGATGCTTAATGTGAGTCTGGAAGGAGAGTTTACAGTCTAACCAGACACCTAGGTATTTGTAGTTGTCCACATATTCTACGTCAGAACCGTCCAGAGTAATGAAGCTGTTGGTTCAATCGGTTGAAGAGCATGCATTTAGTTTTACTTGCATTTAAGAGCAGTTGGAGGCCATGGAAGGAGAGTTGTATGGCATTGAAGCTCGTCTGGAGGTTAGTTAACACAGCCCATCGACCCAGGATGCAGTGGGGCTCTGGTCCGGCCCAGCCCCAGCCACGATGCATCTAGAGGGGCCCATCGACCCAGGATGCAGTGGGGCTCTGGTCCGGCCCAGCCCCAGCCACGATGCATCTAGAGGGGCCCATCGACCCAGGATGCAGGGGGGCTCTGGTCCGGCCCAGCCCCAGCCACGATGCATCTAGAGGGGCCCATCGACCCAGGATGCAGGGGGCTCTGGTCCGGCCCAGCCCCAGCCACGATGCATCTAGAGGGGCCCATCGACCCAGGATGCAGGGGGGCTCTGGTCCGGCCCAGCCCCAGCCACGATGCATCTAGAGGGGCCCATCGACCCAGGATGCAGGGGGGCTCTGGTCCGGCCCAGCCCCAGCCACGATGCATCTAGAGGGGCCCATCGACCCAGGATGCAGGGGGGCTCTGGTCCGGCCCAGCCCCAGCCACGATGCCAGAACGCCCTGAGCCACATCCATCTACTGGAGGACTGGCTCTTGGTGGCTCAGACCAGGTACGAGGACCACTATGGGGACCCAGACCAGCAGTCCACCACCAGCAGAGACCCAGACAAGGACTCGTACCAGGTCTGTTTTTGCATACACGTGTGGGTGAAGTCATTTCTTATAGCTGACATCAATGACATACTGTACTACGAGTGCCTACTGTGATTGTTTCTCTAAAGTCTAACGGTGGTCCACAATGTGGTTCTGAAATCTGTATGATCTATTATCAGTCTCTGTAATATTGTGGAGTGATACTTCAATCCATTGTTGTAACTCCAACTGTATCCCAGGAGTCAGAACACGAGGAGGATGCCTGCAGCACGGTCGGTGGCAGCACGGTCGGTGGCAGCACGGTCGGTGGCAGCACGGTCAACAGCGGTGGCTGCAGAGGTACCAGAGGAGACATGTCTCTATGCCAGGCCGCTATACAGAAGCTGATGGAATACATTCAGCTCAACTTCACAGAGGAAGGAGAGATGCAGAGCACCGCCCTCCGACCCACGAGATTTTATGTTTAGACAGTGAAGGCTTCATCTTGTGATTCACTTGATGTGGTGATTAAAAACATCTTGAAGGTCATCTGGACGATGACATCACTGATATATAGTTAACATTTAAAACATAATGAGTGTCATCCGGACGATGACATCACTGATATATAGTTAACATTTAAAACATCTTGAGTGTCATCCGGATGATGACATCACTGATATATAGTTAACATTTAAAACAAAAACCTCAAGATGAAGGAGCACATGACAGAGTCATCTGAGATATATTGCTTTTGAAAATAAACCTCAAACTTATAATGTTAAAGTTAGATATTGATGTTCAGCCATGCATAAAAACAATATTTTAGTTATACATTTAATTAAATTAAATTCCATCTACTATACCTCAACAGCGTTACACATTTAGGAAGATTCCAAACACATTCGACAGAGCGTTTACATTTACATTTAAGTCATTTGGCAGACGCTCTTATCCAGAGCGACTTACAAATTGGTGAATTCACCTTATGACATCCAGTAACTGGGCCAGTAACTGAAAGGTTGCTGGATCGAATCCCCGAGCTGACAAGGTAAAAATCTGTTGTTCTGCCCCTGAACAAGGCAGTTAACCCACAGTTCCCCGGTAGGCCTTCATTGTAAATAAGAATTTGTTTTTGACTGACTTGCCTAGATAAATAAAAAAATAGAAACTGGTTACTAAACTCTCCACAAATCCTATAAATGTCAAATCAAGCAAAAGATATGTAGACCTACAGTGTGGCAAAAAAGTATTTAGTCAGCCACTCTCAAAGAAGAAGTTACAGGTCAGTGAGAGCCAGAAATCTTGCTTGTTTGTAGGTGACCAAATACTTATTTTCCACCATAATTTGCAAATAAATTTATGAAAAATACTACAATGTGATTTTCTGGATATTTTTTTTCTCATTTTGTCTGTCATAGTTGAAGTGTACCTATGATGAAAATTACAGGCCTCTCACATCTTTTTAAGTGGGAGAACTTGCACAATTGGTGGCTGACTAAATACTTTTTTGCCCCACTGTACATACATACTATAGGATGTATATCACCTACACTTTTTGTACAGTTCAGTCAGTGGGCATCAACAAAAGGAGCGGGAGTCTTATGATGCAGTGAATGGGTTTTAAAGTACACTGAACAAAAATACAAACGCAACAAGTAAAGATAATCCATCCACATGACAGGGGTGGCATATCAAGAAGCTGAATAAACAGCATGATCATTACACAGGTGCACCTTGTGCTGGGGGTCAATAAAAGGCAACTCTAAAATGTGCAGTTTTGTCACACAACACAATGCCACAGAGTGCAATTGTCATGCTGACTGCAGGAATGACCACCGGATCTCTTCCCAGAAGATATAATGTTAATTTCTCTATCATAAAGCCAACTCCAACGTCATTTTAGAGAATTTGGCAGTACGTCCAACCCGGCCTCACAACCGCAGACTAAGTGTAACAACACCAGCCCAGGACCTCCACATCCGGCTTGTTCACCTACGCGATCGTCTGAGACCAGCCACCCGGACAGCTGATGAAACTGTAGGTTTGTACAGGCAAAGAATTACTGTGTCCTCTCGGCGCAGCTCGTCGTCCTCACCAGGGTCTTGACCTGACTGCAGTTCGGCCCCATAACCGACTTCAGTGGGCAAATGCTCATCTTCGATGGCCACTGGCACGCTGAACAAGTGTGCTCTTCACGGATGAATCGCGGTTTCAACTGTACCTGTCAGATTTGAGATGTGTGGGCGAGGGTTTTGCTGATGTCAACACAGTGCCCCGTGGTGGGGTTATGGTATGAGCAGGCATAAGCTACGGACAACTAACACAATTGCATTTTATCGATGGCAATTTGAATGAAAAGATATACCATTAGGAGATCCTGTGGACCATTGTCATGACATTCATCCGCCTCCATCACCTCATGTTTCAGCATGATAATGCACGGCCCCATGTCGCAAGGATCTGTATACAATTCCTGGAAGCTGAAAATGTCCCAGTTCTTCCATGGCCTGCAGACTCACCAAACATGTCACCCATTGAGCATGTTTGGGATGCTCTGGATCGAGGTGTACGACAGCGTGTTCCAGTTCCTGCCTAAATCCACCAACTTCACACAGCCATTGAAGAGGAGTGGGACAACATTCCACAGGCCACAATCAACAGCCTGATCTGCTCTGTGAAGGAGATGTGTCACACTGCATGAGGCAAATGGTGGACCCACCAGAAACTGACTGGTTTTCAGTGGTGTAAAATACTTTAAAGTACTACTTAAGTAGTTTTTTGGGGTATCTGTACTTTGCTATTCATATTTTTAACAACTTTTACTTTTATTTCACTACACTCCAAAATAAAATGATGTACGTTTTACTCTATACATTTTCCCTGACATACAAAAGTACTCTTTACATTTTGAATGATTAGCAGGACAGGAAACTACAGACCCTGGTTTGGTATTACAAACCGGCCGTGGTCGGGAGTCCCATAGGGCGGCGCACAATTGACCCAGCATCGTCCGGGTTAGGGGAGGGTTTGGCCGCAATTGTAAATAAGAATGTTTTCTTAACTGACTTGCCTAGATAAATAAATAAAAAGATTTGTATTCCCAGTCATGTGAAATTCATAGATTTGGGCCTAATGAATTTATTTAAATTGACTGATTTCCTTAAATGAACTCTAACTCAGTAAAATCTTTGTTGCAAATTGTTGCATGTTGCATTTATATTTTTGATCAGTGTAGTTATTAAAGGGTGAGTGGGTTTTACAGTAGTCTTCAAAGGGACACTCAGTGAGTGGGTTTTACAGTAGTCTTCAAAGGGACACTCGGTGAGTGGGTTTTACAGTCGTCTTCAAAGGGACACTCAGTGAGTGGGTTTTACAGTAGTCTTCAAAGGGACACTCGGTGAGTGGGTTTTACAGTAGTCTTCAAAGGGACACTCGGTGAGTGGGTTTTACAGTAGTCTTCAAAGGGACACTCGGTGAGTGGGTTTTACAGTCGTCTTCAAAGGGACACTCAGTGAGTGGGTTTTACAGTAGTCTTCAAAGGGACACTCGGTGAGTGGGTTTTACAGTAGTCTTCAAAGGGACACTCGGTGAGTGGGTTTTACAGTAGTCTTCAAAGGGACACTCGGTGAGTGGGTTTTACAGTAGTCTTCAAAGGGACACTCGGTGAGTGGGTTTTACAGTAGTCTTCAAAGGGACACTCGGTGAGTGGGTTTTACAGTAGTCTTCAAAGGGACACTCGGTGAGTGGGTTTTACAGTAGTCTTCAAAGGGACACTCGGTGAGTGGGTTTTACAGTAGTCTTCAAAGGGACACTCGGTGAGTGGGTTTTACAGTAGTCTTCAAAGGGACACTCGGTGAGTGGGTTTTACAGTAGTCTTCAAAGGGACACTCTGTGAGTGGGTTTTACAGTAGTCTTCAAAGGGACACTCAGTGAGTGGGTTTTACAGTAGTTTTCAAAGGGACACTCAGTGAGTGGGTTTTACAATAGTCTTCAAAGGGGCACTTAAATATCACTGTGTCACCAAATTAATTCAAATCTATTTTAGTATGACAAGCAGAGACATCATGTCTCTCTCTCTCACACACACACACACACACACACACACACACACACACACACACACACACACACACACACACACACACACAGTTGGATGTGATCTGGTCAAAACAAGGATGGCATTAACAAGTGAACCTGGCATCACGAGCCCAGACATCATCTCTCTTCTCTCACGCACACAGACACACATGTGGACCTTGCATGGACAGGATAGTATCACTAACTAGTGAGAAGTTCTCATCATGAAAATAAGAACCGATTAAATACGGGGATGGTGGTGTAAGGCCGTTGATATTTTCAACAGCAGGCTATGTACATCAATGCAAACGTAATTTACAAACGTTGCCCTACTCCGTCCACAATGTAGCCTAATTTTACCTTTGCCAAGCAAATATAGCGGTGGAGATGGCGCTAACACATCACCCATTGCACATCCATTCTCTTGAAAAAATATTTTGGTCCAGCTCTTTCTTGCAACCAATGAGACCAAATGAGCTATAAGCTTGAAACTTTAATGATTTTTCAACTTTAAATTAAAGGACAGCTTAGTTGATCAACCAGACCCTTTCGGCCCCATGAAGTTAAACATAAATATCCTATCTTCCATTCATTACTTTATATAGATCGACCTACAGAAGCTTTTCACCTAGAATAGATATCCTAAACTTTGTCTTTTGTCAACAAAACACACATTCAAATTGAAATAATAGAACCTATCGAAAAAGGCATGTTAATTAATAATTTCACAATCCCATTTAAGTTTTAAATGTTTTAAAATGTAAAAAAAAAAAAAAAACGGGGTTAACTTACGTCTGGGTAGCGAGACAAAGTTATCCTAAGCGTAGACTTCTCAAACGACTTCAAACAAGGGAAATGTATTTCTACAAGCAAATAAGAAAAGTTATTCTGACAACGTATCGACAGATGAGCGTTTAGCCTAAATATTCCGTTACTTAGAATCATAAAATAATCCTAGCAAAGTCGCGATGGAACAGTCCTGTGCGCACTCGTCACTCGGGACATTGCTTGTGGCAGTATTTCCATGCAATGTATTCAAAGCAGAACCAAAGATGGTGGATAAATGAAGACATTTAACTCAGACCGTTTATCACACAAAAATATGTCAGTTCCGGTCTTCTAAACTGGGTGTGTCTCTCATAGACACCAATGGAATATCCGCTGGGTCGGGTCTACTTAGTTCATATAGACTTTTATTGAAACAGAAAAAAAAGAAAGAAAAAAAACCATCTACGAATTGGGTGTCTCGCTCTCTCTTCCGTCTCTGGCAGAACGACAACCACACGGGGCGGAGTCAACGCCATTGATTTATGAGCTCTTTGTCCAATCAGGGCAAAGTTGACAGAATAACGAGATTGAAATGATTACACTATCCAATCAGATCATGGTTAAATCTGTATAAAAGAACTGCATAACTGGGTTAGCAGTTTTACAATTAGTTAACAAACTAATTATTATTTGAAAAACATAACTTTTTGTTGGAAGTTGTAAT
Source organism: Oncorhynchus masou masou (assembly GCF_036934945.1). NCBI lineage: Eukaryota > Metazoa > Chordata > Actinopteri > Salmoniformes > Salmonidae > Oncorhynchus > Oncorhynchus masou. Next base: position 3,989,507 of record NC_088236.1, on the reverse strand, counting down.
AAACTACTTTGAACAACTTTATAAATCTTGAAATACACCTTGATGTGATGTGCTACTGATAACTTTGTGTGTGTGTGTGTGTAAGTACATTTAATCATATAACAACACGTTCATTTGACCCTGCAACAATTTATAAAACATTTCCAGCTGCTGTTGAGCAAGACACTTAACCCCTAAAATGCTCCAAGGGTCGCTGTGCTACAGCAGACCGTTTCTTAATAAAAACCTCTCCATGGGACATGACCGTGTATGACTGTCTAGTTCAGGGCATTTAGTAATGGGTCTCTTCATCCAGGAAACATGCGGTGGTTGCTGCTAGACTCCATACGAACTCGGTCATTTCCCAAGGACCACCTTATCAGGCACAACAATAACTCGAATCTCTCTCTCTCTCTCTGTCTCTCTCTCTCTCTCTGTGTGTGTGTTTTCTTCAGACAATATGCTGCTATGACCCGAGAACATAGCAGACAGAACGAGACACAAGACCCGACGCAGCCCCCCCACGTGGTTCTGATTAGGGAGGTTGAATTAAATTGCCGGGAACACAATGTTGTTCTCTTAGATTGGATAGACAAAATATCCATGGGCTGTTAATAACGTAATCATTTTCACATTTATCAATTGTATTTTGAATATCTCTATAGAATATCAATGGATATTTGTTTTACAAAACATAAGATGCGTTACCCATGATGTTTTGTTTTCTACATAGATAAGATGAACAGGATGGTGCTGATAGGAACTAAAAGCACGACTGCCCTAAGTTGTCATAGGATTCTAAAACAGTCTGGGGAGGAAGTCCAGGAAGTTGTAATAGGATTCTAAAACAGTCTGGGGAGGAAGTCCAGGAAGTTGTAATAGGATTCTAAAACAGTCTGGGGAGGAAGTCCAGGAAGTTGTAATAGGATTCTAAAACAGTCTGGGGAGGAAGTCCAGGAAGTTGTAAGAGGATTCTAAAACAGTCTGGGGAGGAAGTCCAGGAAGTTGTAATAGGATTCTAAAACAGTCTGGGGAGGAAGTCCAGGAAGTTGTAAGAGGATTCTAAAACAGTCTGGGGAGGAAGTCCAGGAAGTTGTAAGAGGATTCTAAAACAGTCTGGGGAGGAAGTCCAGGAAGTTGTCATAGGATTCTTAAACAGTCTGGGAGGAAGTCCAGGAAGTTGTAATAGGATTCTAAAACAGTCTGGGAGGAAGTCCAGGAAGTTGTAATAGGATTCTAAAACAGTCTGGGGAGGAAGTCCAGGAAGTTGTAATAGGATTCTAAAACAGTCTGGGGAGGAAGTCCAGGAAGTTGTAATAGGATTCTAAAACAGTCTGGGGAGGAAGTCCAGGAAGTTGTAAGAGGATTCTAAAACAGTCTGGGGAGGAAGTCCAGGAAGTTGTAATAGGATTCTAAAACAGTCTGGGGAGGAAGTCCAGGAAGTTGTAAGAGGATTCTAAAACAGTCTGGGGAGGAAGTCCAGGAAGTTGTAAGAGGATTCTAAAACAGTCTGGGGAGGAAGTCCAGGAAGTTGTCATAGGATTCTTAAACAGTCTGGGAGGAAGTCCAGGAAGTTGTAATAGGATTCTAAAACAGTCTGGGAGGAAGTCCAGGAAGTTGTAATAGGATTCTAAAACAGTCTGGGGAGGAAGTCCAGGAAGTTGTAAGAGGATTCTAAAACAGTCTGGGGAGGAAGTCCAGGAAGTTGTAATAGGATTCTAAAACAGTCTGGGAGGAAGTCCAGGAAGTTGTAATAGGATTCTAAAACAGTCTGGGAGGAAGTCCAGGAAGTTGTAATAGGATTCTTAAACAGTCTGGGGAGGAAGTCCAGGAAGTTGTAATAGGATTCTAAAACAGTCTGGGAGGAAATCCAGGAAGTTGTAATAGGATTCTAAAACAGTCTGGGGAGGAAGTCCAGGAAGTTGTAATAGGATTCTAAAACAGTCTGGGGAGGAAGTCCAGGAAGTTGTAAGAGGATTCTAAAACAGTCTGGGGAGGAAGTCCAGGAAGTTGTAATAGGATTCTAAAACAGTCTGGGGAGGAAGTCCAGGAAGTTGTAAGAGGATTCTAAAACAGTCTGGGGAGGAAGTCCAGGAAGTTGTAAGAGGATTCTAAAACAGTCTGGGGAGGAAGTCCAGGAAGTTGTCATAGGATTCTTAAACAGTCTGGGAGGAAGTCCAGGAAGTTGTAATAGGATTCTAAAACAGTCTGGGAGGAAGTCCAGGAAGTTGTAATAGGATTCTAAAACAGTCTGGGGAGGAAGTCCAGGAAGTTGTAAGAGGATTCTAAAACAGTCTGGGGAGGAAGTCCAGGAAGTTGTAATAGGATTCTAAAACAGTCTGGGGAGGAAGTCCAGGAAGTTGTAATAGGATTCTAAAACAGTCTGGGAGGAAGTCCAGGAAGTTGTAATAGGATTCTTAAACAGTCTGGGGAGGAAGTCCAGGAAGTTGTAATAGGATTCTAAAACAGTCTGGGGAGGAAATCCAGGAAGTTGTAATAGGATTCTAAAACAGTCTGGGAGGAAGTCCAGGAAGTTGTAATAGGATTCTAAAACAGTCTGGGGAGGAAGTCCAGGAAGTTGTAAGAGGATTCTAAAACAGTCTGGGGAGGAAATCCAGGAAGTTGTAATAGGATTCTAAAACAGTCTGGGGAGGAAGTCCAGGAAGTTGTAATAGGATTCTAAAACAGACTGGGGAGGAAGTCCAGGAAGTTGTAATAGGATTCTAAAACAGTCTGGGGAGGAAGTCCAGGAAGTTGTCATAGGATTCTTAAACAGTCTGGGGAGGAAGTCCAGGAAGTTGTAATAGGATTCTTAAACAGTCTGGGGAGGAAGTCCAGGAAGTTGTAATAGGATTCTAAAACAGTCTGGGGAGGAAGTCCAGGAAGTTGTAATAGGATTCTAAAACAGTCTGGGGAGGAAGTCCAGGAAGTTGTAATAGGATTCTTAAACAGTCTGGGAGGAAGTCCAGGAAGTTGTAATAGGATTCTAAAACAGTCTGGGAGGAAGTCCAGGTAGTTGTAATAGGATTCTAAAACAGTCTGGGGAGGAAGTCCAGGAAGTTGTAATAGGATTCTAAAACAGTCTGGGAGGAAGTCCAGGAAGTTGTAATAGGATTCTTAAACAGTCTGGGGAGGAAGTCCAGGAAGTTGTAATAGGATTCTAAAACAGTCTGGGGAGGAAGTCCAGGAAGTTGTAATAGGATTCTAAAACAGTCTGGGAGGAAGTCCAGGAAGTTGTAATAGGATTCTTAAACAGTCTGGGAGGAAGTCCAGGAAGTTGTCATAGGATTCTAAAACAGTCTGGGGAGGAAGTCCAGGAAGTTGTAATAGGATTCTAAAACAGTCTGGGGAGGAAGTCCAGGAAGTTGTAATAGGATTCTAAAACAGTCTGGGAGGAAGTCCAGGAAGTTGTAATAGGATTCTAAAACAGTCTGGGGAGGAAGTCCAGGAAGTTGTAAGAGGATTCTAAAACAGTCTGGGGAGGAAGTCCAGGAAGTTGTAATAGGATTCTAAAACAGTCTGGGGAGGAAGTCCAGGAAGTTGTAATAGGATTCTAAAACAGTCTGGGAGGAAGTCCAGGAAGTTGTAATAGGATTCTTAAACAGTCTGGGGAGGAAGTCCAGGAAGTTGTAATAGGATTCTAAAACAGTCTGGGGAGGAAATCCAGGAAGTTGTAATAGGATTCTAAAACAGTCTGGGGAGGAAGTCCAGGAAGTTGTAATAGGATTCTAAAACAGACTGGGGAGGAAGTCCAGGAAGTTGTAATAGGATTCTAAAACAGTCTGGGGAGGAAGTCCAGGAAGTTGTCATAGGATTCTTAAACAGTCTGGGGAGGAAGTCCAGGAAGTTGTAATAGGATTCTTAAACAGTCTGGGGAGGAAGTCCAGGAAGTTGTAATAGGATTCTAAAACAGTCTGGGAGGAAGTCCAGGAAGTTGTAATAGGATTCTAAAACAGTCTGGGGAGGAAGTCCAGGAAGTTGTAATAGGATTCTTAAACAGTCTGGGAGGAAGTCCAGGAAGTTGTAATAGGATTCTAAAACAGTCTGGGAGGAAGTCCAGGTAGTTGTAATAGGATTCTAAAACAGTCTGGGGAGGAAGTCCAGGAAGTTGTAATAGGATTCTAAAACAGTCTGGGGAGGAAGTCCAGGAAGTTGTAATAGGATTCTTAAACAGTCTGGGGAGGAAGTCCAGGAAGTTGTAATAGGATTCTAAAACAGTCTGGGGAGGAAGTCCAGGAAGTTGTAATAGGATTCTAAAACAGTCTGGGAGGAAGTCCAGGAAGTTGTAATAGGATTCTTAAACAGTCTGGGGAGGAAGTCCAGGAAGTTGTCATAGGATTCTAAAACAGTCTGGGGAGGAAGTCCAGGAAGTTGTAATAGGATTCTAAAACAGTCTGGGGAGGAAGTCCAGGAAGTTGTAATAGGATTCTAAAACAGTCTGGGGAGGAAGTCCAGGAAGTTGTAATAGGATTCTAAAACAGTCTGGGGAGGAAGTCCAGGAAGTTGTAATAGGATTCTAAAACAGTCTGGGGAGGAAGTCCAGGAAGTTGTAAGAGGATTCTAAAACAGACTGGGAGGAAGTCCAGGAAGTTGTAATAGGATTCTAAAACAGTCTGGGAGGAAGTCCAGGAAGTTGTAATAGGATTCTAAAACAGTCTGGGAGGAAGTCCAGGAAGTTGTAATAGGATTCTAAAACAGTCTGGGGAGGAAGTCCAGGAAGTTGTAATAGGATTCTAAAAAACAGTCTGGGGAGGAAGTCCAGGAAGTTGTAATAGGATTCTAAAACAGTCTGGGGAGGAAGTCCAGGAAGTTGTAAGAGGATTCTAAAACAGTCTGGGGAGGAAGTCCAGGAAGTTGTAATAGGATTCTAAAACAGTCTGGGAGGAAGTCCAGGAAGTTGTAATAGGATTCTAAAACAGTCTGGGAGGAAGTCCAGGAAGTTGTAATAGGATTCTAAAAAACAGTCTGGGGAGGAAGTCCAGGAAGTTGTAATAGGATTCTAAAACAGTCTGGGGAGGAAGTCCAGGAAGTTGTAATAGGATTCTAAAACAGTCTGGGAGGAAGTCCAGGAAGTTGTAATAGGATTATAAAACAGTCTGGGGAGGAAGTCCAGACACTAGATGCAGTCACCATGGTGACCAAACTTCCCATTGCATACAATCCCACAATTTTAACATATACAAAAAGTAGAATATGCATATTTCAATCAACGAAACAGACAATTTCCTGTCTTTGTTATCCATCAATATCAAAATGTTTATATGCTTATAATCATCAGCTGCCTAACCCTTGAACAGTTCAAACTAATCAGAAACAGTTGAAGTCGGAAGTTTACATACACTTAGGTTGGAGTCATTAAAATTATTTTTTCAACCACTCCACAAATTTTTTGTTAACAAACTATAGTTTTGGCAAGTCGGTTAGGACATCTACTTTGTGCATGACACAAGTAACAATTGTTTACAGACAGATTATTTCACTTGTAATTCACTGTATCACAATTCCAGTGGGTCAGAAGTTTACATACACTAAGGTGACTCTGCCTTTAAACAGCTTGGAAAATTCCAGAAAATGATGTCATGGCTTCAGAAGCTTCTGATAGGCTAATTGACATAATTTGAGTCAATTGGAGGTGTACTTGTGGATGTATTTCAAGGCCTACCTTCAAACTCAGTGCCTCTTTGCTTGACATCATGGGAAAATCAAAAAGAAATCAGCCAAGACCTCAGAAAAGAAATTGTAGACCTCCACGAGTCTGTTTCATCCTTTGGGAGAAATTTCCAAATGCCTGGTACAAGCATCTGTACAAACAGTAGTACACAAGTATAAACACCACGGGACCACACAGCCGTCATACCGCTCAGGAAGGAGACGCATTCTGTCTCCTAGAGATGAATGTACTTTGGTGCGAAAAGTGCACATCAATCCCAGAACAACACCAAAGGACCTTGTGAAGATGCTGGAGGAAACAGGTACAAAAGTATCTATATCCACAGTAAAACGGGTCCTATAATCGACTGTAACTTGAAAGGCCGCTCAGCAAGGAAAAAGCCACTGCTCCAAAACCTCCATCAAAAAGCCAGACTACGGTTTGCAACTACACATGGGGACAAAGATCGTACTTTTTGGAGAAATGTCCTCTGGTCTGATGAAACAAAATTAGAACTTTTTGGCCATAATGACCATCGTTATGTTTGGAGGAGAAAGGGGGAGGCTTGCAAGCCGAAGAACACCATCCAAACCATGAAGCAGGGGGTGGCAGCATCATGTTGTGGGGGTGGCAGCATCATGTTGTGGGGGTGCTTTGCTGCCTGAGGGACTGGTGCACTTCACAAAATAGATGGCATCATGAGGTAGGAAAATTATGTGGATATACTGAAGCAACATTTCAAGACATCAGTCAGGAAGTTAAAGCTTGGTCGCAAATCGGTCTTCCAAATGGACAATGACCCCAAGCATACTTCCAAAGTTGTGGCAAAATGGCTTAATTAAGGACAACATAGTCAAGGTATTGGAGTGGCCATCACAAAGCCCTGGCCTCAATCCTATAGAATATTTGTGTGCAGAACTGAAAAAGAGTGCGCGAGCAAGGATGCCAACAAACCTGACTCAGTTACACCAGCTCTGTCAGGAGGAATGGGCCAAAATAAACCCAACTTATTGTGGGAAGCTTGTGGAAGGCTACCTGAAACGTTTGACCCAAGTTAAACAATTTAAAGGCAGTGCTACCAAATACTAATTGAGTATGTAAACTTCTGACACACTGAGAATGTGATGAAATCTGAAATAAATCATTCCCTCTACTATTTTTCTGACATTTAACTTTTTTTTTTAAATAAAGTGGTGATCCTAACTAACCTAAGACAGGGACTCTTTTACTAGGATTATATGTCAGGAATTGTGAAAAACGGAGTTTAAATATATTTGTCAAGACAGGATACTCTGAGCGCAGCCCAATCCAGAAATCTGACAGTGGCTTCTGATTAAATAACATTTTCACAGAACCACAGAACCTAAAGCTATACATGACATTGAGTAATTATATCTTGTTAGTGTGTTTAAGCTCTCCCTGTCAGTCTCTCTGTCTCCCTCTCTAACATCTCCCTCTCACTGTCAGTCTCTCTCGCTCATACACTCACATCTCCCTCTCACTGTCAGTCTCTCTCGCTCATATACTCACATCTCCCTCTCACTGTCAGTCTCTCTCGCTCATACACTCACATCTCCCTCTCACTGTCAGTCTCTCTCGCTCATATACTCACATCTCCCTCTCACTGTCAGTCTCTCTCGCTCATACACTCACATCTCCCTCTCACTGTCAGTCTCTCTCATACACTCACATGTATGGGGGGGGGGGGGGTGAAATCAGGTCAACTCTGAAAGAACAGCAGTGATATTGAGCGAGCGACAGCACTCCCCCCTCACTGAGAGGAAATTCGGATACACACACACACACACACACACACACACACACACACACACACACACACACACACACACACACACAGAGGAGAACTGGGTTCTTGGAGCTTGGCGTCTCTAGATAAGGTTAAACCAATCTCCGGTGTTAGCGCAGCGGGCTGCAAAGTTCACACCGGCTCAATCAATAATACACTGTTCTCCACTGTGTGTGGTGACCTTCTCATTCAAATGGCAAATGTACATCTGAAATGTTGTGTATCATTAGTGGAAACAGTGGGCTACAGTGCATCAGAAAGACACACACCACACACACACTTCAAGGGAAGGAATATTGTGAATTTGTATAATCACATTTATGGCGTCTAGTTCAAATTCATTTGCTATAGTTACATAGCGCTGTGCCTGTATAGTTACATAGCGCTGTGCCTGTATAGTTACATAGCGTTGTGCCTGTATAGTTACATAGCGTTGTGCCTGTATAGTTACATAGCGTTGCGCCTGTATAGTTACATAGCGTTGCGCCTGTATAGTTACATAGCGTTGTGCCTGTATAGTTACATAGCGTTGTGCCTGTATAGTTACATAGCGTTGTGCCTGTATAGTTACATAGCGTTGTGCCTGTATAGTTACATAGCGTTGTGCCTGTATAGTTACATAGCGTTGTGCCTGTATAGTTACATAGCGTTGCGCCTGTATAGTTACATAGCGTTACGCCTGTATAGTTACATAGCGTTGTACCTGTTGAGCTGAGCAGAAGTGATAGCTATGTACCGGTCAAAGGTTTTAGAACACCTACTCATTCCAGGGTTTTAGAACACCTACTCATTCCAGGGTTTTAGAACACCTACTCATTCCAGGGTTTTAGAACACCTACTCATTCCAGGGTTTTAGAACACCTACTCATTCAAGGGTTTTAGAACACCTACTCATTCAAGGGTTTTAGAACACCTAAATCATTCAAGGGTTTTAGAACACCTACTCATTCAAGGGTTTTAGAACACCTACTCATTCAAGGGTTTTAGAACACCTACTCATTCAAGGGTTTTAGAACACCTACTCATTCCAGGGTTTTAGAACACCTACTCATTCCAGGGTTTTAGAACACCTACTCATTCCAGGGTTTTAGAACACCTACTCATTCCAGGGTTTTTATTTATTTGTACCATTTTCTACAATGTAGAATAATAGTGAAGACATCAAAACTATGAAATAACACATATTGAATCATGAGGTAACCCCAAAAAATGTGAAACAAATCTAAATATATTTTATATTTGAGATTCTTCAAATAGCCGTCCTTTGCCTTGATGACAGCTTTCTACACTCTTGGCATTCTCTCAACCAGCTTCATGCGGTAGTCACCTGGAATGCCTATTGTGGAATTTCTTACCTTCTAAATGTGTTTGAGCCAATAAGTTGTGTTGTGACAAAGTAGCAGGGGTCTACAGAAGATCACGCTATTTGGTAAAAGACAAAGTCCATTTATGGCAAGAACAGCGAAAAGAGAAACGACAGTCCATCATTACTTTAAGACATGAAAGTCAGTCAATACGGAGCATTTCAAGAACTGTGAAAGTTTCTTTAAGTGCAGTCACAAAAACCATCAAGAACTATGATGAAACTGCCTCTCTTGAGGACCGCCACAGGAACGGAAGACCCAGAGTTACCTCCGCTTTAGAGGATATGTTCATTAGTTACCAGCCTCGGAAATGGCAGCCCAACTAAATGCTTCAGAGTTCAAGAAACGGACACATGTTAACGGTCATATCTGCTCCTGCCACACCCCCTAGTGGACATCTGGTGTCTCATTGACCTGCAGCCATTCCCCCAGTTCCCTCTCTCTCTCTCCCTCTGTGTGATGGAGACAGGTGTGCTGGAGCCAGAGCAGTTCCCTACCAGCTGCAACCTGTTCCATAATCAAGACCTCTACAAATACTCAGTCCTGCCACTTCCACTGCCAGATCGTAATCTCTGCTAATTTTGCCGCTCTGACTCTTGTACCCGTCTCATGTTCCATATCTCATCAACCTGCTACCCTGTTCTGGATTCAGCTCACCATCACTCCCTTGGACTTCCCTCCGGACCTGTTTACCTTGTCCCAATCGAACTCCCTCCAACCTCAGCCTCTACATCCGATTTCCTACAACAGCATTTTGTAGCGATACGCCATCCTATCTGGTTGGGGCTTAATGGGACAATAGGACAATGACCCAACACACCTCCAGGCTGTCTAAGGGTGATTTTACCTAGAAGGACAGTGATGGAGTGCTGCATCAGATGACCTGGCCTCCACAATCCCCCGACCTCAACCCAATTTAGATGGTTTGGGATGAGTTGGACCTCAGAGCGAAGGAAAAGCAGCCAACAAGTGCTCAGCATATGTGGGAACTCCAAGAGTGTGCAAAGCTGTCAAGGCAAAGGGTGGCTATTTAAAAAAAATCTGTTTTGGTGACCACATGTGTTATTTCATAGTTTTGATGTCTTCACTATTATTTTACAATGTAGAAAATAGTACAAATAAAGACAAAACCTTGAGTACTTGAGTACCGTGCTTCTACACCTGCAGTGCTTGCTGTTTGGGGTTTTAGGCTGGGTTTCTGTACAGCACTTTGAGATATCAGCTGTTGTACGAAGGGCTATATAAATAAATTTGATTTGAGTAGGTGTTCTAAAACTTTCACCAGTAGTGTATATAGCTGCACTCGGAAAGTATTCAGACCCAGATTTTTTCCAGCCTAATTTGAAAATCGATTAAATAAAACAATTTCCTCATCAATCTATACACGATACCCCATAATGACAAAGCAAAAAGGTATTCTGGGGTAAATTCAATTGATTGGACATGATATGGAAAGGCACAACCCTGTCTATACTGTATAAGTTCCCACAGTTGGCAGTTGCATGTCAGAGCAAAAAGCAAGCCACAGGGTCGAAGGGATTGTCCGTAGAGCTCAAAAACAGGATTGTGTCGAGGCACAGATCTGGGGTAAGGTACCAAAACATTTCTGCAGCATTGAAGGTCCCCAAGAACACAGTGGCCTCCATCATTCTGAAATGTGTTGGAAACAAAAACAGACATAATCCAAGAAAGAAAGAAAGAACATAGTAACAAAAAGTTTTTGCATAAATAATGATGAATGTTCTGAACAGATAAAATAAAATGATGCAACATGAAATTAAGAGCAAGATATTGTGATTGGTCAAAGGCTTCTTTTTTAAAAACTTTATTTAACTCGGCAGTTAAGAACAAATTATTATTTATAATGACGGCCTAGGAACAGTGGGTTAGATGCCTTGTTCAGGGGAACAGTGGGTTAACTGCCTTGTTCAGGGGAACAGTGGGTTATCTGCCTTGTTCAGGGGAACAGTGGGTTAACTGCCTTGTTCAGGGGAACAGTGGGTTAACTGCCTTGTTCAGGGGAACAGTGGGTTAACTGCCTTGTTCAGGGGAACAGTGGGTTAACTGCCTTGTTCAGGGGAACAGTGGGTTAACTGCCTTGTTCAGGGGAACAGTGGGTTAACTGCCTTGTTCAGGGGAACAGTGGGTTAACTGCCTTGTTCAGGGGAACAGTGGGTTATCTGCCTTGTTCAGGGGAACAGTGGGTTAACTGCCTTGTTCAGGGGAACAGTGGGTTAACTGCCTTGTTCAGGGGAACAGTGGGTTAACTGCCTTGGTCAGGGGAACAGTGGGTTAACTGCCTTGTTCAGGGGAACAGTGGGTTAACTGCCTTGTTCAGGGGAACAGTGGGTTATCTGCCTTGTTCAGGGGAACAGTGGGTTAACTGCCTTGTTCAGGGGAACAGTGGGTTAACTGCCTTGTTCAGGGGAACAGTGGGTTAACTGCCTTGTTCAGGGGAACAGTGGGTTAACTGCCTTGTTCAGGGGAACAGTGGGTTAACTGCCTTGTTCAGGGGAACAGTGGGTTAACTGCCTTGTTCAGGGGAACAGTGGGTTAACTGCCTTGTTCAGGGGAACAGTGGGTTAACTGCCTTGTTCAGGGGAACAGTGGGTTAACTGCCTTGTTCAGGGGAACAGTGGGTTAACTGCCTTGTTCAGGGGAACAGTGGGTTAACTGCCTTGTTCAGGGGAACAGTGGGTTAACTGCCTTGTTCAGGGGAACAGTGGGTTAACTGCCTTGTTCAGGGGAACAGTGGGTTAACTGCCTTGTTCAGGGGAACAGTGGGTTATCTGCCTTGTTCAGGGGAACAGTGGGTTATCTGCCTTGTTCAGGGGAACAGTGGGTTAACTGCCTTGTTCAGGGGCAGAACGACAGATTTTTACCTTCTCAGCTTGGGGATTCAATCTTGCAACCTTCCGGTTACTCGTCCAATGCTCTAACCACTAGGCTACCTGCTGGTTACTAGTCCAACGCTCTAACCACTAGGCTACCTGCTGGTTACTAGTCCAACGCTCTAACCACTAGGCTACCTGCTGGTTACTAGTCCAACACTCTAACCACTAGGCTACCTGCTGGTTACTAGTCCAATGCTCTAACCACTAGGCTACCTGCTGGTTACTAGTCCAATGCTCTAACCACTAGGCTACCTGCTGGTTACTAGTCCAATGCTCTAACCACTAGGCTACCTGCTGGTTACTAGTCCAATGCTCTAACCACTAGGCTACCTGCTGGTTACTAGTCCAACGCTCTAACCACTAGGCTACCTGCTGGTTACTAGTCCAATGCTCTAACCACTAGGCTACCTGCTGGTTACTAGTCCAATGCTCTAACCACTAGGCTACCTGCTGGTTACTAGTCCAATGCTCTAACCACTAGGCTACCTGCTGGTTACTAGTCCAATGCTCTAACCACTAGGCTACCTGCTGGTTACTAGTCCAACACTAACCACTAGGCTACCTGCTGGTTACTAGTCCAACGCTCTAACCACTAGGCTACCTGCTGGTTACTAGTCCAACACTAACCACTAGGCTACCTGCTGGTTACTAGTCCAACGCTCTAACCACTAGGCTACCTGCTGATTACTAGTCCAACACTCTAACCACTAGACTACCTGCTGGTTACTCGTCCAACACTCTTAACCACTAGGCTACCTGCTGGTTACTAGTCCAACGCTCTAACCACTAGGCTACCTGCTGGTTACTAGTCCAACACTAACCACTAGGCTACCTGCTGATTACTAGTCCAACACTCTAACCACTAGGCTACCTGCTGATTACTAGTCCAACACTCTAACCACTAGGCAACCTGCTGGTTACTGGCCCAACGCTCTAACCACTAGGCTACCTGCTGGTTACTAGTCCAATGCTCTAACCACTAGGCTACCTGCTGGTTACTAGTCCAATGCTCTAACCACTAGGCTACCTGCTGGTTACTAGTCCAATGCTCTAACCACTAGGCTACCTGCTGGTTACTAGTCCAATGCTCTAACCACTAGGCTACCTGCTGGTTACTAGTCCAACACTAACCACTAGGCTACCTGCTGGTTACTAGTCCAACGCTCTAACCACTAGGCTACCTGCTGGTTACTAGTCCAACACTAACCACTAGGCTACCTGCTGGTTACTAGTCCAACGCTCTAACCACTAGGCTACCTGCTGATTACTAGTCCAACACTCTAACCACTAGACTACCTGCTGGTTACTCGTCCAACACTCTTAACCACTAGGCTACCTGCTGGTTACTAGTCCAACGCTCTAACCACTAGGCTACCTGCTGGTTACTAGTCCAACACTAACCACTAGGCTACCTGCTGATTACTAGTCCAACACTCTAACCACTAGGCTACCTGCTGATTACTAGTCCAATGCTCTAACCACTAGGCTACCTGTTGGTTACTAGTCCAACACTCTAACCACTAGGCTACCTGCTGATTACTAGTCCAATGCTCTAACCACTAGGCTACCTGCTGATTACTAGTCCAATGCTCTAACCACTAGGCTACCTGTTGGTTACTAGTCCAACACTCTAACCACTAGGCTACCTGCTGATTACTAGTCCAATGCTCTAACCACTAGGCTACCTGCTGGTTACTAGTCCAACGCTCTAACCACTAGGCTACCTGCTGGTTACTCGTCCAACGCTCTAACCACTAGGCTACCTGCTGGTTACTAGTCCAACGCTCTAACCACTAGGCTACCTGCTGGTTACTAGTCCAACACTAACCACTAGGCTACCTGCTGATTACTAGTCCAACACTAACCACTAGGCTACCTGCTGATTACTAGTCCAACACTATCCACTAGGCTACCTGCCGCCCCTTAAATGATGATCGTTTGAACAAGACATCACACGTCTTGAAGAAGTCATTTCGTGAGTCGCAAATGGCAACCAATTCCCTACATAGTGCACTACTTTTGTTTGTGAGGTCTTACCAAGTCCTATGGCCTGACAGTGACCATATGAGTTCAGAACAGGAAGTAGGATGTTTGTGAGGTCTTACCAAGTCCTATGGCCTGACAGTGACCATATGAGTTCAGAACAGGAAGCAGGATAAAATCCCTGCCCTCTTAAAAAAAAGAAAGAAGAAGAAGCAAATTAAGTTGCATTCCCAGTTCAAACAAGCTACTCAGATGTAGGTTGAATACATACATAAAGTACCTCTATAACTATATACAAAAACAAATGAAGTGGAATGTTGGTCCATCCATCATTTTGATTTGTTTTATTAATTTCAGACCTTTGCAGTGAACAGACACAACTGATGACAAATTGATTATGAGAAAGTTACAAAAATAAACTGAATGACTTCAAGAAACATGATAGTCAGGTGAAAGTTCTCGAAGAGATGATCCTTTTATTCCGTACTGGATCATTGGAGCGGTTTCTTCGTTACGAAATCACGTTCAGAAGGACGGACAGAAACGTAGACACTGAAGAAAGGCTGAGGCACAGACAAATGTCTGCATCCCAAATAGCACCCTGTTCCCTCTATAGCGCACTAGGGGGACCCTGTTCCCTCTATAGCGCACTAGGGGGACCCTGTTCCCTCTATAGCGCACTAGGGGGACCCTGTTCCCTCTATAGCTCACTAGGGGGACCCTGTTCTCTCTATAGTGCACTAGGGGGCCCTGTTCCCTTTATAGCGCACTAGGGGGACCCTGTTCCCTCTATAGTGCACTAGGGGGACCCTGTTCCCTCTATAGTGCACTAGGGGGACCCTGTTCCCTCTATAGCATACTAGGGAGACCCTGTTCTCTCTATAGTGCACTAGGGGGACCCTGTTCCCTCTATAGTGCACTAGGGGGACCCTGTTCCCTCTATAGTGCACTAGGGGGACCCTGTTCCCTCTATAGTGCACTAGGGGGACCCTGTTCCCTTTATAGCATACTAGGGAGACCCTGTTCTCTCTATAGTGCACTAGGGGGACCCTGTTCCCTCTATAGTGCACTAGGGGGCCCTGTTCCCTTTATAGCGCACTAGGGGGACCCTGTTCCCTCTATAGCATACTAAGGGGCCCTGTTCCCTTTATAGCATACTAGGGAGACCCTGTTCTCTCTATAGTGCACTAGGGGGACCCTGTTCCCTTTATAGCGCACTAGGGGGACCCTGTTCCCTTTATAGCGCACTAGGGGGACCCTGTTCCCTTTATAGCGCACTAGGGGGACCCTGATCCCTCTATAGCATACTAGGGGGCCCTGTTCCCTTTATAGCATACTAGGGAGACCCTGTTCTCTCTATAGTGCACTAGGGGGACCCTGTTCCCTCTATAGTGCACTAGGGGGACCCTGTTCCCTCTATAGTGCACTAGGGGGACCCTGTCCTGTGTGGCTCAGTCGGTAGAGCATGGCGCTTGCAACGCCAAGCGTCGTGGGTTCGATTCCCGCTGGGGCCACCCATATGTAAAAGTAGTGGCCCCAGCCGACTTGTAAGTCGCTTTGGACAAAAGCGTCTGCTAAATGGGATATATTATAGTGTACTAGGGGGACCCTGTTCCCTCTATAGTGCACTAGGGGGACCCTGTTCCCTCTATAGCGCACTAGGGGGGCCCTGTTCCCTCTATAGTGCACTAGGGGGACCCTGTTCCCTCTATAGCGCACTAGGGGGGCCCTGTTCCCTCTATAGTGCACTAGGGGACCCTGTTCCCTCTATAGTGCACTAGTGGGACCCTGTTCCCTCTATAGTGCACTAGTGGGACCCTGTTCCCTCTACAGTGCACTAGGGGGACCCTGTTCCCTCTATAGTGCACTAGTGGGCCCTGGTCCAAAGATGATTCCCAGAGCTAGATAGACACAAGCTTTCCTTATGCTTCCCAGTCGAAACAGACAAGACTGAACTCTTGGGTGTCGGATCAAACCGAACCTATGAACGCAGATGTCTTTACCTCTGCAGAACTCTTTAGAGACAAAAAACTGACCTGAAGGGTTTAGTTAATCTGAAAATGAACAGAGACTATTCCCTATATAGTACACTACGACACTAAGTTAACTATATATATATATGTAGTAAGGTAGAACTCAGACGGAGCCCTGATCTCTCACATTTACCTGGAACCCAAACATCTTAATGAGAGAAACATTCGTTCATAAAACATAAATGTAAATTCAGAAACAGGAAACTTCAGACCATGTCGTCATGATCACGTTGGAGAGGAAATCAACCCCCCCCCCCAAATATTTTTTTTTAAATCTAGTATTCATATAGTGTTACTATGTTTCACTTACATGGAATCTCTATGTACATCACTGAACAACAGTGGATTAATACATGTTGCAGTGAGTTAGAGCTAGTTAGGAGTTAGTTAGTCTAGTTAGAGCTAGGTACCAGGAGAGAATACATAACATACTTTGAAGAAAGACATTTCTGAGGAAGAGGAAGATGATTGAATCTTCATATTTCAGTCAGTCCAGTATCCAAAACGTTTCTCCATGAGAGGGGAGTTTTTTTTGGGGTGTTTTTGTTTGTTTGTTTGTTTGCAGAAGTCAGCGATTTATATTGCATCTCGCAGAGACACAAAATACCATTATGGAGGAAGGAGTGAGAGAGTTATCTACAAGGAAAGAAAACAGGAAAATCGTCGGACAGGTCTGGAGCAGTCTATTCTGTTCAGAAAAGCCTAGGCAGAGGTGAACTCAAGTCAGGAACGAGCACTCTCCTCTCTGTCCCACGCAAACGGTCCTGTCGTCTCCCTCTCCCTTCACACCATACCCACCACCATCGTCATTAACCAACCCAACCCTCTGTTGTCTGAAGGTGGTAGGTCACTTGGTGAAGGCGGCCACCACGGCCCACAACAACTCATTGGCGTTGGTCTTCGTGCTCTCCCCCTCTGGCTCCAGGTCCAGGAGCTGCCGAACTCTCTTCATGGCCAGGTCATACTGGTCGTCCAGCAGAGGGGAAAAGGCGTTCTCCAGGACATCAGACGAGTGGGCCAGGAAGATGAGGGCGAGCAGCCGTTTGTCCATGCGGTGCGGGTCGTTGACCCATTTCTCCAACACGGCCTCCTGAACCCTCTTAATGAGGCGTTGTTTGATGTTGTTGTTGGTGAGCGGGTGAGTGGTCATGTCGAAGAGGAGGAAGTTCTGTTTCTCCGTGGTCAGCACGCCCTTTTCCACCAGGTTCTTGGCCAGGCGTTCCCTCACGTTCCTCAGCTGGTAGTGAAGCTTCAGAGGGTTCCACGTCTCACCTACAGGGAGGAGAGAACAGAGGAGTTGAGACCTATGGTGGAATGGGGACAGGTATTTGTTTCATTAGACCGTTGCTGACATAAGCAAAACATTTTGGGACTGTCAGCAAACAAGTTTTCAAGATATGTAACTTTCAAAAAGACAAAAACCATCCCCTATGGATGATTTTGTAAACCTATGGAGGGGGGGGAGTGGTGTTATGACCTACAAAAGAGTGGTGTTATGACCTACAAAAGAGTGGTGTTAAGACCTACAAAAGAGTGGTGTTAAGACCTACAGGGGGGAGGAGAGTGGAGGTAAGACCTACAGGGAGAAGAGTGGAGATAAGACCTACAGAAGAGTGGTGTTAAGACCTACAGAAGAGTGGTGTTAAGACCTACAGAAGAGTGGTGTTAAGACCTACAGAAGAGTGGTGTTAAGACCTACAGAAGAGTGGTGTTAAGACCTACAGAAGAGTGGTGTTAAGACCTACAGAAGAGTGGTGTTAAGACCTACAGAAGAGTGGTGTTAAGACCTACAGAAGAGTGGTGTTAAGACCTACAAAAGAGTGGTGTTACGACCTACAAAAGAGTGGTGTTACGACCTACAAAAGAGTGGTGTTACGACCTACAAAAGAGTGGTGTTATGACCTACAAAAGAGTGGTGTTAAGACCTACAAAAGAGTGGCCTACAAGGGGGGGGGGGGGTGTTAAGACCTACAGGGGGGGAGAAGAGTGGAGGTAAGACCTACAGGGGAGAGAAGAGAGGTGTTAAGCTTGAAGCAGAGTTCAAACCGCAAAACAGCGTTGTCGATGTAACCTATATCCACAACTCGAAAACAGCCAAATAAAAAGGCCTGGGGGAGAGAGAGGGGGAGAGTACAAGTACTTATTCCACTGTATTGCCTATTTAGTTTGTTGTATCTCATTCGTTGTCTTATTTTTACTGTAATAAGTCTTGCCATTTTAAAAACACAACAGTAGCAAGGCCACACAATGTGGGCTTTGAATGTTTGCTATGACTACGAGTCTTCAGAGGAATTATAAACAACAGAAATACAGCCAAAACATCAGATGTTGTTTGATTGCGCAACTTTTACAACAACAACAAAAAGGTAGCCATAAACATTAGTTTAAATCTAAAAATTAAAAAAAAACAAAAAACAACTGAATATAGCCTACTAGGCCTTCACCAATCCAGAGTTGTGATAATCCAGGACTCTCGCGTGGGTCTGGACTCTGCCACACGGTTGAGTGACTACATCATTGCACTATATTTTTGTCAAATAGTAGAGCTGGCCGGGTAACATAAAACAACATGACGTTTCAGATCCAAATCCCTTGTTGGCTGAGCTGATTTTCTCCTGTGTTTTTCCAACAACCGAGACACTTTGAACCGTTTTTTTTTTGGTAGTTGGCCTTGCTGAGACACCCCCAACTTTCTCCAGAAGCTTCTATATGACCTTTGGGCCCTCAGAGATGCCAGCCAATAGACTACCACTTCCTCCTGCGGTCTCAGGCAACAAAGCCTGTCCGTCAGAGTGAATTACTTGAATGAATACGGTGTAAAAGATGCTCTGTCCTGTGTCATCTTCACAGTGAGCGTACTTGGGAGTATGATCGGTGGCACGATGGGAGTATAAAATGACTATCTTCAAAGTAATGACTCGGGACGTCGGTTGTGAGATGAAAGCTTCTTTTATTAATAATACCTGCTCGCATTACATTTCACCACTTTAGATTCTATAAAACAATCAAATAAAAGTTGATAGCGAAAGCCAGGATAAATTACTTGTCACTAGTACATAAAACATTTTTTTTTTTTACGAGAACGCGGCAGTTAACTTCTTGTCGCAAGGTATTCTGGTACTTAAAGTCAACAGCGTAATCCAATACTAACCAATAACCAACAGAAATATGTACATAGTTCTCAATCTCCTTAACATGAAATCTAATACAATTACTCTTGTACATATGTGAATAACTAGAAAGAAAATATATTTAGATACAGCTCAATGAATTAACTGTAAACATCAACTTTGTAACACATTAAAGTTACAACAAAAAGAAGATGTATATAATGATACATTTCTAGGCTGAGACCACTCTGTTAGTAGTGAACCTCTGTCTAGTGGCTGAGGCCACTCTGTTAGTAGTGAACCTCTGTCTGGTGGCTGAGACCACTCTGTTAGTAGTGAACCTCTGTCTGGTGGCTGAGACCACTCTGTTAGTAGTGAACCTCTGTCTGGTGGCTGAGACCACTCTGTTAGTAGTGAACCTCTGTCTGGTGGCTGAGACCACTCTGTTAGTAGTGAACCTCTGTCTGGTGGCTGAGACCACTCTGTTAGTAGTGAACCTCTGTCTGGTGGCTGAGACCACTCTGTTAGTAGTGAACCTCTGTCTGGTGGCTGAGACCACTCTGTTAGTAGTGAACCTCTGTCTGGTGGCTGAGGCCACTCTGTTAGTAGTGAACCTCTGTCTGGTGACTGAGACCACTCTGTTAGTAGTGAACCTCTGTCTGGTGGCTGAGACCACTCTGTTAGTAGTGAACCTCTGTCTGGTGGCTGAGACCACTCTGTTAGTAGTGAACCTCTGTCTGGTGGCTGAGACCACTCTGTTAGTAGTGAACCTCTGTCTGGTGGCTGAGGCCACTCTGTTAGTAGTGAACCTCTGTCTGGTGGCTGAGGCCACTCTGTTAGTAGTGAACCTCTGTCTGGTGGCTGAGGCCACTCTGTTAGTAGTGAACCTCTGTCTGGTGGCTGAGACCACTCTGTTAGTAGTGAACCTCTGTCTGGTGGCTGAGACCACTCTGTTAGTAGTGAACCTCTGTCTGGTGGCTGAGGCCACTCTGTTAGTAGTGAACCTCTGTCTGGTGGCTGAGGCCACTCTGTTAGTAGTGAACCTCTGTCTGGTGGCTGAGGCCACTCTGTTAGTAGTGAACCTCTGTCTGGTGGCTGAGACCACTCTGTTAGTAGTGAACCTCTGTCTGGTGGCTGAGACCACTCTGTTAGTAGTGAACCTCTGTCTGGTGGCTGAGACCACTCTGTTAGTAGTGAACCTCTGTCTGGTGGCTGAGACCACTCTGTTAGTAGTGAACCTCTGTCTGGTGGCTGAGACCACTCTGTTAGTAGTGAACCTCTGTCTGGTGGCTGAGGCCACTCTGTTAGTAGTGACCCTCTGTCTGGTGGCTGAGGCCACTCTGTTAGTAGTGAACCTCTATGTTAAAGTGTGGTTCTAACACACTCACCGCTGAGCAGCTCAATCCAGCTCTGCACCGTCTCTGGGGGCTGTGTCTCCTTCACGTGTTTGAGAGCCTCGTCCAATAGCACATCCCCTGTCGGAGCATCTGATTTACAGATCACCTGGAGACAATAGAACCATACAGTCAGAATCAGAATCCCACTAGGGTATAGGCTACATACAGTCAGAATCCAACTAGGGTATAGGCTACATACAGTCAGAATCCAACTAGGGTATAGGATACATACAGTCAGAATCAGAATCCAACTAGGGTATAGGCTACATGCAGTCAGAATCGCACTAGGGTATAGGAAGCATACAGTCATAATCCAACTAGGGTATAGGCTACATACAGTCAGAATCCAACTAGGGTATAGGATACATACAGTCAGAATCAGAATCCAACTAGGGTATAGGCTGCATACAGTCAGAATCCAACTAGGGTATAGGATACATACAGTCAGAATCCAACTAGGGTATAGGCTACATACAGTCAGAATCCAACTAGGGTATAGGATACATACAGTCAGAATCAGAATCCAACTAGGGTATAGGCTACATACAGTCAGAATCCCACTAGGGTATAGGATACATACAGTCAGAATCAGAATCCAATTAGGGTATAGGCTACATACAGTCAGAATCCCACTAGGGTATAGGATACAAACAGTCAGAATCCAACTAGGGTATAGGCTACAAACAGTCAGAATCCAACTAGGGTATATGATACATACAGTCAGAATCCAACTAGGGTATATGATACATACAGTCAGAATCCAACTAGGGTATATGATACATACAGTCAGAATCAGAATCCAACTAGGGTATAGGCTACAAACAGTCAGAATCCAACTAGGGTATATGATACATACAGTCAGAATCCAACTAGGGTATAGGATACATACAGTCAGAATCAGAATCCAACTAGGGTATAGGCTACATACAGTCAGAATCCAACTAGGGTATAGGATACATACAGTCAGAATCAGAATCCAACTAGGGTATAGGCTACATACAGTCAGAATCCAACTAGGGTATAGGATACATACAGTCAGAATCCAACTAGGGTATAGGCTACATACAGTCAGAATCCAACTAGGGTATAGGATACATACAGTCAGAATCCCACTAGGGTATAGGCTACATACAGTCAGAATCCAACTAGGGTATAGGATACATACAGTCAGAATCAGAATCCAACTAGGGTATAGGCTACATACAGTCAGAATCCAACTAGGGTATAGGATACATACAGTCAGAATCCAACTAGGGTATAGGCTACATACAGTCAGAATCCAACAAGGGTATAGGATACATACAGTCAGAATCCCACTAGGGTATAGGCTGCATACAGTCAGAATCCCACTAGGGTATAGGATACAAACAGTCAGAATCAGAATCCAACTAGGGTATAGGCTGCATACAGTCAGAATCCCACTAGGGTATAGGCTGCATACAGTCAGAATCCCACTAGGGTATAGGATACAAACAGTCAGAATCAGAATCCAACTAGGGTATAGGCTGCATACAGTCAGAATCCCACTAGGGTATAGGATACAAACAGTCAGAATCAGAATCCAACTAGGGTATAGGATACATACAGTCAGAATCCAACTAGGGTATAGGCTACATACAGTCAGAATCCAACAAGGGTATAGGATACATACAGTCAGAATCCCACTAGGGTATAGGATACATACAGTCAGAATCCCACTAGGGTATAGGATACATACAGTCAGAATCAGAATCCCACTAGGGTATAGGATACATACAGTCAGAATCAGAATCCAATTAGGGTATAGGCTACATACAGTCAGAATCCCACTAGGGTATAGGATACATACAGTCATAATCAGAATCCAACTAGGGTATAGGATACATACAGTCAGAATCAGAATCCAATTAGGGTATAGGCTACATACAGTCAGAATCCCACTAGGGTATAGGATACAAACAGTCAGAATCCAACTAGGGTATAGGCTACAAACAGTCAGAATCCAACTAGGGTATATGATACATACAGTCAGAATCCAACTAGGGTATAGGATACATACAGTCAGAATCAGAATCCAACTAGGGTGTAGGATACATACAGTCAGAATCAGAATCCAACTAGGGTATAGGCTACAAACAGTCAGAATCCAACTAGGGTATATGATACATACAGTCAGAATCCAACTAGGGTATAGGCTACATACAGTCAGAATCCAACTAGGGTATAGGATACATACAGTCAGAATCCAACTAGGGTATAGGCTACATACAGTCAGAATCAGAATCCAACTAGGGTATAGGCTACATACAGTCAGAATCCAACTAGGGTATAGGATACATACAGTCAGAATCCAACTAGGGTATAGGCTACATACAGTCAGAATCCAACTAGGGTATAGGCTACATACAGTCATAATCAGAATCCAACTAGGGTGTAGGATACATACAGTCAGAATCAGAATCCCACTAGGGTATAGGCCACATACAGTCAGAATCCAACTAGGGTATAGGATACATACAGTCAGAATCAGAATCCAACTAGGGTATAGGCTACATACAGTCAGAATCCAACTAGGGTATAGGATACATACAGTCAGAATCCAACTAGGGTATAGGCTACATACAGTCAGAATCCAACTAGGGTATAGGATACATACAGTCAGAATCCCACTAGGGTATAGGCTACATACAGTCAGAATCCAACTAGGGTATAGGATACATACAGTCAGAATCAGAATCCAACTAGGGTATAGGCTACATACAGTCAGAATCCAACTAGGGTATAGGATACAAACAGTCAGAATCCAACTAGGGTATAGGATACATACAGTCAGAATCAGAATCCAACTAGGGTATAGGCTACATACAGTCAGAATCCCACTAGGGTATAGGATACATACAGTCAGAATCAGAATCCAATTAGGGTATAGGATACATACAGTCAGAATCCAACTAGGGTATAGGCTACATACAGTCAGAATCCCACTAGGGTATAGGATACATACAGTCAGAATCAGAATCCCACTAGGGTATAGGATACATACAGTCAGAATCAGAATCCCACTAGGGTATAGGCTACATACAGTCAGAATCAGAATCCCACTAGGGTATAGGATACATAGAGTCAGAATCAGAATCCAATTAGGGTATAGGCTACATACAGTCAGAACCCAACTAGGGTATAGGCTACAAACAGTCAGAATCCAACTAGGGTATATGATACATACAGTCAGAATCCAACTAGGGTATATGATACATACAGTCAGAATCCAACTAGGGTATAGGATACATACAGTCAGAATCAGAATCCAACTAGGGTGTAGGATACATACAGTCAGAATCAGAATCCAACTAGGGTATAGGCTACATACAGTCAGAATCCCACTAGGGTATAGGATACATACAGTCAGAATCAGAATCCAACTAGGGTATAGGCTACATACAGTCAGAATCCAACTAGGGTATAGGATACATACAGTCAGAATCCAACTAGGGTATAGGCTACATACAGTCAGAATCCAACTAGGGTATAGGATACATACAGTCAGAATCCCACTAGGGTATAGGCTACATACAGTCAGAATCCAACTAGGGTATAGGATACATACAGTCAGAATCAGAATCCAACTAGGGTATAGGCTACATACAGTCAGAATCCAATTAGGGTATAGGATACATACAGTCAGAATCCAACTAGGGTATAGGCTACATACAGTCAGAATCCAACTAGGGTATAGGATACATACAGTCAGAATCCCACTAGGGTATAGGCTACATACAGTCAGAATCCCACTAGGGTATAGGCTACATACAGTCAGAATCCAACTAGGGTATAGGATACATACAGTCAGAATCAGAATCCAATTAGGGTATAGGCTACATACAGTCAGAATCCCACTAGGGTATAGGATACAAACAGTCAGAATCCAACTAGGGTATAGGCTACAAACAGTCAGAATCCAACTAGGGTATATGATACATACAGTCAGAATCCAACTAGGGTATATGATACATACAGTCAGAATCCAACTAGGGTATAGGATACATACAGTCAGAATCAGAATCCAACTAGGGTGTAGGATACATACAGTCAGAATCAGAATCCAACTAGGGTATAGGCTACAAACAGTCAGAATCCAACTAGGGTATATGATACATACAGTCAGAATCCAACTAGGGTATAGGATACATACAGTCAGAATCAGAATCCAAATAGGGTGTAGGATACATACAGTCAGAATCAGAATCCCACTAGGGTATAGGATACATACAGTCAGAATCCAACTAGGGTATAGGATACATACAGTCAGAATCAGAATCCAACTAGGGTATAGGCTACATACAGTCAGAATCCAACTAGGGTATAGGATACATACAGTCAGAATCCAACTAGGGTATAGGCTACATACAGTCAGAATCCAACTAGGGTATAGGATACATACAGTCAGAATCCCACTAGGGTATAGGCTACATACAGTCAGAATCCAACTAGGGTATAGGATACATACAGTCAGAATCAGAATCCAACTAGGGTATAGGCTACATACAGTCAGAATCCAACTAGGGTATAGGATACATACAGTCAGAATCCAACTAGGGTATAGGCTACATACAGTCAGAATCCAACAAGGGTATAGGATACATACAGTCAGAATCCCACTAGGGTATAGGCTGCATACAGTCAGAATCCCACTAGGGTATAGGATACATACAGTCAGAATCCCACTAGGGTATATGATACATACAGTCAGAATCCAACTAGGGTATAGGATACATACAGTCAGAATCAGAATCCAATTAGGGTATAGGCTACATACAGTCAGAATCAGAATCCCACTAGGGTATAGGATACATACAGTCAGAATCAGAATCCAATTAGGGTATAGGCTACATACAGTCAGAATCCCACTAGGGTATAGGATACAAACAGTCAGAATCCAACTAGGGTATAGGCTACAAACAGTCAGAATCCAACTAGGGTATATGATACATACAGTCAGAATCCAACTAGGGTATAGGATACATACAGTCAGAATCAGAATCCAACTAGGGTGTAGGATACATACAGTCAGAATCAGAATCCAACTAGGGTATAGGCTACAAACAGTCAGAATCCAACTAGGGTATATGATACATACAGTCAGAATCCAACTAGGGTATAGGATACATACAGTCAGAATCAGAATCCAACTAGGGTGTAGGATACATACAGTCAGAATCAGAATCCCACTAGGGTATAGGCTACATACAGTCAGAATCCAACTAGGGTATAGGATACATACAGTCAGAATCAGAATCCAACTAGGGTATAGGCTACATACAGTCAGAATCCAACTAGGGTATAGGATACATACAGTCAGAATCCAACTAGGGTATAGGCTACATACAGTCAGAATCCAACTAGGGTATAGGATACATACAGTCAGAATCCAACTAGGGTATAGGCTACATACAGTCAGAATCCAACTAGGGTATAGGATACATACAGTCAGAATCCCACTAGGGTATAGGATACATACAGTCAGAATCAGAATCCAACTAGGGTATAGGCTACATACAGTCAGAATCCAACTAGGGTATAGGATACATACAGTCAGAATCAGAATCCAACTAGGGTATAGGCTACATACAGTCAGAATCCAACTAGGGTATAGGATACAAACAGTCAGAATCCAACTAGGGTATAGGATACATACAGTCAGAATCAGAATCCAACTAGGGTATAGGCTACATACAGTCAGAATCCCACTAGGGTATAGGATACATACAGTCAGAATCAGAATCCAATTAGGGTATAGGCTACATACAGTCAGAATCCAACTAGGGTATATGATACATACAGTCAGAATCCAACTAGGGTATATGATACATACAGTCAGAATCCAACTAGGGTATATGATACATACAGTCAGAATCCAACTAGGGTATATGATACATACAGTCAGAATCCAACTAGGGTATATGATACATACAGTCAGAATCCAACTAGGGTATATGATACATACAGTCAGAATCCAACTAGGGTATAGGATACATACAGTCAGAATCAGAATCCAACTAGGGTGTAGGATACATACAGTCAGAATCAGAATCCAACTAGGGTATAGGCTACATACAGTCAGAATCCCACTAGGGTATAGGATACATACAGTCAGAATCAGAATCCAACTAGGGTATAGGCTACATACAGTCAGAATCCAACTAGGGTATAGGATACATACAGTCAGAATCCAACTAGGGTATAGGCTACATACAGTCAGAATCCAACTAGGGTATAGGATACATACAGTCAGAATCCCACTAGGGTATAGGCTACATACAGTCAGAATCCAACTAGGGTATAGGATACATACCGTCAGAATCAGAATCCAACTAGGGTATAGGCTACATACAGTCAGAATCCAACTAGGGTATAGGATACATACAGTCAGAATCCAACTAGGGTATAGGCTACATACAGTCAGAATCCAACAAGGGTATAGGATACATACAGTCAGAATCCCGCTAGGGTATAGGCTACATACAGTCAGAATCCCACTAGGGTATAGGATACATACAGTCAGAATCAGAATCCCACTAGGGTATAGGCTACATACAGTCAGAATCCAACTAGGGTATAGGATACATACAGTCAGAATCCAACTAGGGTATAGGATACATACAGTCAGAATCCCACTAGGGTATAGGCTACATACAGTCAGAATCCAACTAGGGTATAGGATACATACAGTCAGAATCCAACTAGGGTATAGGATACATACAGTCAGAATCAGAATCCCACTAGGGTATAGGCTACATACATTCAGAATCCAACTAGGGTATAGGCTACATACAGTCAGAATCCAACTAGGGTATAGGATACAAACAGTCAGAATCCAACTAGGGTATAGGATACAAACAGTCAGAATCCAACTAGGGTATAGGATACAAACAGTCAGAATCCCACTAGGGTATAGGATACATACAGTCAGAATCAGAATCCAACTAGGGTATAGGCTACATACAGTCAGAATCCCACTAGGGTATAGGATACATACAGTCAGAATCCCACTAGGGTATAGGATACATACAGTCAGAATCCCACTAGGGTATAGGATACATACAGTCAGAATCCCACTAGGGTATAGGATACATACAGTCAGAATCCAACTAGGGTATAGGCTACATACAGTCAGAATCCAACTAGGGTATAGGCTACATACAGTCAGAATCCAACTAGGGTATAGGATACATACAGTCAGAATCCAACTAGGGTATAGGCTACATACAGTCAGAATCAGAATCCAACTAGGGTATTGGCTACATACAGTCAGAATCACACTAGGGTATAGGCTACATACAGTCAGAATCCCACTAGGGTATAGGCTACATACAGTCAGAATCCAACTAGGGTATAGGCTACATACAGTCAGAATCCAACTAGGGTATAGGCTACATACAGTCAGAATCCCACTAGGGTATAGGATACATACAGTCAGAATCAGAATCCCACTAGGGTATAGGATACATACAGTCAGAATCCCACTAGGGTATAGGATACATACAGTCAGAATCCCACTAGGGTATAGGCTACATACAGTCAGAATCCAACTAGGGTATAGGCTACATACAGTCAGAATCCAACTAGGGTATAGGCTACATACAGTCAGAATCCCACTAGGGTATAGGATACATACAGTCAGAATCAGAATCCCACTAGGGTATAGGCTACATACAGTCAGAATCCCACTAGGGTATAGGATACATACAGTCAGAATCCCACTAGGGTATAGGATACATACAGTCAGAATCCCACTAGGGTATAGGATACATACAGTCAGAATCCCACTAGGGTATAGGATACATACAGTCAGAATCAGAATCCAACTAGGGTATAGGATACATACAGTCAGAATCAGAATCCAACTAGGGTATAGGCTGCATACAGTCAGAATCCCACTAGGGTATAGGATACATACAGTCAGAATCCCACTAGGGTATAGGATACATACAGTCAGAATCCCACTAGGGTATAGGATACATACAGTCAGAATCAGAATCCAACTAGGGTATAGGATACATACAGTCAGAATCCAACTAGGGTATAGGATACATACAGTCAGAATCCCACTAGGGTATAGGATACATACAGTCAGAATCAGAATCCAACTAGGGTATAGGATACATACAGTCAGAATCCAACTAGGGTATAGGATACATACAGTCAGAATCAGAATCCAACTAGGGTATAGGATACATACAGTCAGAATCCAACTAGGGTATAGGATACATACAGTCAGAATCCCACTAGGGTATAGGCTACATACAGTCAGAATCCAACTAGGGTATAGGATACATACAGTCAGAATCCAACTAGGGTATAGGATACATACAGTCAGAATCCCACTAGGGTGTAGGCTACATACAGTCAGAATCCAACTAGGGTATAGGCTACATACAGTCAGAATCCCACTAGGGTATAGGCTACATACAGTCAGAATCCAACTAGGGTATAGGCTACATACAGTCAGAATCCAACTAGGGTATAGGCTACATACAGTCAGAATCCCACTAGGGTATAGGCTACATACAGTCAGAATCAGAATCCCACTAGGGTATAGGATACATACAGTCAGAATCCCACTAGGGTATAGGCTACATACAGTCAGAATCCAACTAGGGTATAGGCTACATACAGTCAGAATCCAACTAGGGTATAGGCTACATACAGTCAGAATCCAACTAGGGTATAGGATACATACAGTCAGAATCAGAATCCAACTAGGGTATAGGCTACATACAGTCAGAATCCCACTAGGGTATAGGATACATACAGTCAGAATCCCACTAGGGTATAGGATACATACAGTCAGAATCCCACTAGGGTATAGGATACAAACAGTCAGAATCAGAATCCAACTAGGGTATAGGCTACATACATTCAGAATCCCACTAGGGTATAGGCTACATACAGTCAGAATCAGAATCCAACTAGGGTATAGGCTACATACAGTCAGAATCAGAATCCAACTAGGGTATAGGATACATACAGTCATAATCAGAATCCAACTAGGGTATAGGCTACATACAGTCAGAATCAGAATCCAACTAGGGTATTGGCTACATACAGTCAGAATCGCACTAGGGTATAGGCTACATACAGTCAGAATCCCACTAGGGTATAGGCTACATACAGTCAGAATCCCACTAGGGTATAGGCTACATACAGTCAGAATCAGAATCCAACTAGGGTATAGGCTACATACAGTCAGAATCCAACTAGGGTATAGGATACATACAGTCAGAATCCAACTAGGGTATAGGATACATACAGTCAGAATCCCACTAGGGTATAGGCTACATACAGTCAGAATCCAACTAGGGTATAGGATACATACAGTCAGAATCAGAATCCCACTAGGGTGTAGGCTACATACAGTCAGAATCCAACTAGGGTATAGGCTACATACAGTCAGAATCCCACTAGGGTATAGGCTACATACAGTCAGAATCCCACTAGGGTATAGGCTAAATACAGTCAGAATCCAACTAGGGTATAGGCTACATACAGTCAGAATCCCACTAGGGTATAGGCTACATACAGTCAGAATCAGAATCCAACTAGGGTATAGGCTACATACAGTCAGAATCCCACTAGGGTATAGGATACATACAGTCAGAATCCCACTAGGGTATAGGATACATACAGTCAGAATCCAACTAGGGTATAGGATACATACAGTCAGAATCCCACTAGGGTATAGGCTACATACAGTCAGAATCCCACTAGGGTATAGGATACAAACAGTCAGAATCCCACTAGGGTATAGGCTACATACAGTCAGAATCCCACTAGGGTATAGGATACAAACAGTCAGAATCAAACTAGGGTATAGGCTACAAACAGTCAGAATCCAACTAGGGTATAGGCTACATACAGTCAGAATCCAACTAGGGTATAGGATACAAACAGTCAGAATCCAACTAGGGTATAGGATACAAACAGTCAGAATCCAACTAGGGTATAGGATACAAACAGTCAGAATCCAACTAGGGTATAGGATACATACAGTCAGAATCCAACTAGGGTATAGGCTACATACAGTCAGAATCCCACTAGGGTATAGGCTACATACAGTCAGAATCAGAATCCCACTAGGGTATAGGATACATACAGTCAGAATCCCACTAGGGTATAGGCTACATACAGTCAGAATCCAACTAGGGTATAGGCTACATACAGTCAGAATCCAACTAGGGTATAGGCTACATACAGTCAGAATCCAACTAGGGTATAGGATACATACAGTCAGAATCAGAATCCAACTAGGGTATAGGCTACATACAGTCAGAATCCCACTAGGGTATAGGATACATACAGTCAGAATCCCACTAGGGTATAGGATACATACAGTCAGAATCCCACTAGGGTATAGGATACAAACAGTCAGAATCCGAATCCAACTAGGGTATAGGCTACATACATTCAGAATCCCACTAGGGTATAGGCTACATACAGTCAGAATCAGAATCCAACTAGGGTATAGGCTACATACAGTCAGAATCAGAATCCAACTAGGGTATAGGATACATACAGTCATAATCAGAATCCAACTAGGGTATAGGCTACATACAGTCAGAATCAGAATCCAACTAGGGTATTGGCTACATACAGTCAGAATCGCACTAGGGTATAGGCTACATACAGTCAGAATCCCACTAGGGTATAGGCTACATACAGTCAGAATCCCACTAGGGTATAGGCTACATACAGTCAGAATCAGAATCCAACTAGGGTATAGGCTACATACAGTCAGAATCCAACTAGGGTATAGGATACATACAGTCAGAATCCAACTAGGGTATAGGATACATACAGTCAGAATCCCACTAGGGTATAGGCTACATACAGTCAGAATCCAACTAGGGTATAGGATACATACAGTCAGAATCAGAATCCCACTAGGGTGTAGGCTACATACAGTCAGAATCCAACTAGGGTATAGGCTACATACAGTCAGAATCCCACTAGGGTATAGGCTACATACAGTCAGAATCCCACTAGGGTATAGGCTACATACAGTCAGAATCCAACTAGGGTATAGGCTACATACAGTCAGAATCCCACTAGGGTATAGGCTACATACAGTCAGAATCAGAATCCAACTAGGGTATAGGCTACATACAGTCAGAATCCCACTAGGGTATAGGATACATACAGTCAGAATCCCACTAGGGTATAGGATACATACAGTCAGAATCCAACTAGGGTATAGGATACATACAGTCAGAATCCCACTAGGGTATAGGCTACATACAGTCAGAATCCCACTAGGGTATAGGATACAAACAGTCAGAATCCCACTAGGGTATAGGCTACATACAGTCAGAATCCCACTAGGGTATAGGATACAAACAGTCAGAATCAAACTAGGGTATAGGCTACAAACAGTCAGAATCCAACTAGGGTATAGGCTACATACAGTCAGAATCCAACTAGGGTATAGGATACAAACAGTCAGAATCCAACTAGGGTATAGGATACAAACAGTCAGAATCCAACTAGGGTATAGGATACAAACAGTCAGAATCCAACTAGGGTATAGGATACATACAGTCAGAATCCAACTAGGGTATAGGCTACAAACAAACACTCAGAATCAGAACACAACGATAATGTTACAGGTGTAAGATGGCACAGTGCTGCCATCTGTTGGTAAATGTTAATTACTGCAACTTTTTACCGGTGTGCTTGAGATACCCGGATGTGTTGTGATGTCCTGAACAAGACTGGTGACCTGCATCAATGCCTCTGTCTCGTCATTTAACATTCAAACAGATGCAGCCATGTGATGGCTTCCAGACCACATGCAGACAACTTCAGTTGTCGAAAATGTTCCACTGGAAATGTGTCTTCTGCTCTGCTCTCAACCTCCCAGTCCAACACGACACACATTAAAGAGGAGCTAATTTGGGGAGTGAAGTGCATTGCCTTACTTGGGGAGGGGGGGGGGAGGGGGGGGGCTCTCTACACGGTGTAAACTGGCTTCAATTTGTTTGTGGGGGAGATTCACAGCCAGTGTTGCCTACAATTGTTCAGTGAGATCCACTATCGGCGCCTTGATTTACATTTACATTTAAGTCATTTAGCAGACGCTCTTATCCAGAGCGACTTACAAATTGGTGCCAGATGATGCCAGACGACCTGCTAAACCTTTCGTATTGAAAAAATTATAATAACAATAACTTTAAATAACCGTTTAATGAAAACTATGCATTTAACACATTGACTGACGTTGTAGTTTTTTTTGTGGGTTTTTTTCTTCCTACAATGCTTTATTTATTCATTCAACCTTTTCACCCCGGACACTTTAGTACCTGGCTACCAAGAGATCAACTCAGACAACGCCCTCTATAGTACTGTAATGAAACAGCAGGGAGCAGGTCTCCACCAATAGATCAACTCAGACAACTCAGACAGCGAAGGAACAGCCGGGTCGGTGCGTAGCGAAGGGACAGCCGGGTCGGTGCGTAGCGAAGGGACAGCCGGGTCGGTGCGTAGCGAAGGGACAGCCGGGTCGGTGCGTAACGAAGGGACAGCCGGCGACACAGCCATCACACCCCCCCCTGCACTTCTCTCTTCCTCTCCATATTCAACGAGACACGGATAACAACATAGTTGTGTGAGGCGCTGGTAGGGGTGTCCGCGGCGCTGGTAGGGGTGTCCGTGGTAGGGGTGTCCGCGGCGCTGGTAGGGGTGCCCTTGGCGCTGGTAGGGGTGTCCGTGGAGCTGGTAGGGGTGTCCGCGGCGCTGGTAGGGGTGTCCACGGAACTGGTAGGGGTGTCCGTGGCGCTGGTAGGGGTGTCCGCGGCGCTGGTAGGGGTGTCCGCGGCGCTGGTAGGGGTGTCCGCGGCGCTGGTAGGGGTGTCCGCGGCGCTGGTAGGGGTGTCCGCGGCGCTGGTAGGGGTGTCCGCGGCGCTGGTAGGGGTGTCCGCGGCGCTGGTAGGGGTGTCCGCGGCGCTGGTAGGGGTGTCCGCGGCACTGGTAGGTTTGTCCGCGGCACCGGTAGGGTTGTCCGCGGCGCTGGTAGGGGTGTCCGCGGAGCTGGTAGGGGTGTTCGTGGTAGGGGTGTCCTCGGCGCTGGTAGGGGTGTCCGTGGTAGGGGTGTCCGCGGAGCTGGTGGTGGTGTCCGTGGCGCTGGTAGGGGTGTCCGTGGTAGGGGTGTCCGCGGCGCTGGTAGGGGTGTCCGCGGCGCTGGTAGGGGTGTCCGCGGCACTGGTAGGTTTGTCCGCGGCACCGGTAGGGTTGTCCGCGGCGCTGGTAGGGGTGTCCGTGGCGCTGGTGGGGGTGTCCGCGGCGCTGGTGGGGGTGTCCGTGGTAGGGGTGTCCGCGGAACTGGTAGGGGTGTCCGTGGCGCTGGTGGGGGTGTCCGTGGCGCTGGTGGGGGTGTCCGCGGCGCTGGTAGGGGTGTCCGCGGCACTGGTAGGGGTGTCCGTGGCGCTGGTAGGGGTGTCCGCGGCGCTGGTAGGGGTGTCCGTGGTAGGGGTGTCCGCGGCGCTGGTAGGGGTGTCCGCGGCGCTGGTAGGGGGGTCCGCGGCACTGGTAGGGGGGTCCGCGGCGCTGGTAGAGGGTCCGCGTCGCTGGTAGGGTTATCCGTGGCGCTGGTAGGGGTGTCCGCGGCGCTGGTAGGGGTGTACGCGGCGCTGGTAGGGGGGTCCGCGGCGCTGGTAGGGGTGTCCGTGGCGCTGGTAGGGGTGTCAGCGGCGCTGGTAGGGGTGTCCGTGGTAGGGGTGTCCGCGGCGCTGGTAGGGGGGTCCGCGGCGCTGCTAGGGGTGTCCGTGGTAGGGGTGTCCGCGGCGCTGGTAGGGGTGTCCGCGGCGCTGGTAGGGGTGTCCGCGGTGCTGGGAGGGGGGTCCGTGGTAGGGGTGTCCGCGGAGCTGGTAGGGGTGTACGCGGCGCTGGTAGGGGGGTCCGCGGCGCTGGTAGGGGGGTCCGCGGCACTGGTAGGTTTGTCCGCGGCACCGGTAGGGTTGTCCGCGGCGCTGGTAGGGGTGTCCGCGGAGCTGGTAGGGGTGTTCGTGGTAGGGGTGTCCTCGGCGCTGGTAGGGGTGTCCGCGGCGCTGGTAGGGGTGTCCGTGGTAGGGGTGTCCGCGGAGCTGGTAGGGGTGTCCGCGGCGCTGGTAGGGGGGTCCGCGGCGCTGGTAGGTTTGTCCGCGGCACCGGTAGGGTTGTCCGCGGCGCTGGTAGGGGTGTCCGCGGAGCTGGTAGGGGTGTTCGTGGTAGGGGTGTCCTCGGCGCTGGTAGGGGTGTCCGTGGTAGGGGTGTCCGCGGAGCTGGTGGTGGTGTCCGTGGCGCTGGTAGGGGTGTCCGTGGTAGGGGTGTCCGCGGCGCTGGTAGGGGTGTCCGCGGCGCTGGTAGGGGTGTCCGCGGCGCTGGTAGGTTTGTCCGCGGCACCGGTAGGGTTGTCCGCGGCGCTGGTAGGGGTGTCCGTGGCGCTGGTGGGGGTGTCCGCGGCGCTGGTGGGGGTGTCCGTGGTGCTGGTAGGGGGTCCGCGGCGCTGGTAGGGGGTCCGCGGCGCTGGTAGGGGTGTCCGCGGCGCTGGTAGGGGTGTCCGCGGCGCTTGTAGGGGTGTCCGCGGCGCTGGTAGGGGTGTCCGTGGTAGGGGTGTCCGCGGAGCTGGTAGGGGTGTACGCGGCGCTGGTAGGGGGGTCCGCGGCGCTGGTAGGGGTGTCCGTGGTAGGGGTGTCCGTGGCGCTGGTAGGGGTGTCTGCGGCGCTGGTAGGGGTGTCCGTGGTAGGGGTGTCCGCGGCGCTGGTAGGGGTGTCTGCGGCGCTGGTAGGGGTGTCCGTGGTAGGGGTGTCCGCGGCGCTGGTAGGGGTGTCCATGGTAGGGGTGTCCGCGGCGCTGGGAGGGGGTCCGCGGCGCTGGGAGGGGTGTCCGCGGCGCTGGGAGGGGTGTCCGCGGCGCTGGTAGGGTTGTCCGCGGCGCTGGTAGGGGGGTCCGCGGCGCTGGGAGGGGGGTCCGCCGCGCTGGTAGGGGTGTCCGCCGCGCTGGTAGGGGTGTCCGCCGCGCTGGTAGGGGTGTCCGCCGCACTGGTAGGGGTGTCCGCCGCGCTGGTAGGGGTGTCCGTGGAGCTGGTAGGGGTGTCCGCGGCGCTGGTAGGGGTGTCCGCGGACACGGAGAAGCATCTAAGTCCCCGATAGCTCCGGGAAGTGTTTGTTCCCTTGGACCGTCAGTGTTCAGCAGTGAAAACTCAGGGGACTCACGTGCTATTAAGTGTGTAATCTGCGATATGTTTATAGTTATCACGGGAAAAGGTCCGATGGATTCCCTCATTTGTAAAAAAAAAAAATGTATATATATAATAAAAATACAATAATTGAACTTGATGCAGCTAAATAAATGATTGCTCTTCATGAAGAAAAACATTTGACCAAGTCATTTTGAATTCCTTAAAGTAAGTGTGACAATGACAAGCCACCGGGGTCTGACAACTTGGATGGAAAATGACTGGGAGGATAATAGAGGGTGGTATTGCCACTCCTATTTGTCACATCTTCAATTTAAGCCGACTAGAGAGCGTGTGCCCTCAGGCCTGGAGGGAAGCTAAAGTTATTTCACTACTTAAGAATAGTAAAGCCCTCTTCACTGGCTCAAATACCCGACCAATCTGCCTATCATCAACCCTTCATAAAGTTTTGGGGAAAGATTGTGTTTGACCAGATACAACTATTTGACAGAAAACAATTTGACAGGCTTTCAGCATGCTAAATAGGGAAGGATATTCAACTTACACAAAAGACTGCTGATTGGCTGAGAGAAATTGCTTCTTCTATGTAAAATGTTGTTGATTAGTACAAAACAAAATAATATGTTCTCCTAGCAATTGCCAAGAAAATAAGTCTTAAATTAAAGGGATTGTCATCTGTAGCCCAATGAAAATCAGTTTAATTTAACTTAATAATGCCATACATGTGTAACAGTATAGCTTCCGTTCCTCGCCCCAACCTGGGCTCAAACCAGGGAACCTCTGCACACATCGACAGCAGCCACGCTCGAAGCATCGTTACCCATCGCGCAACACAAAAGCCACCGATTGAAACGCTATTAGCGCACACCACCGCTCACTAGCTAGCCATTTCACATCGGTCACAGAGGCACACACTTCTATTGAATAATATGCATTCACCTGTATTGTAAATACAACTAGGCTACATCCTGATTTACCATTCAAATTCATTATTACCATTACGTTGTTTTGTAGTTAGATTGGTAAAAAAATAAGTCAAATTCATAGCATGATTGCGTAATTGATTAAATTAATGCATACAAGGCTGTTTCTCAACAACAACAAAAATGGACATAAATTATTTATAAATTATTGAAATTATTTTCACATGTAATGATACTGAACTCAAAAACATGCCCAACAATTAAACAGAGCATTAGTTGAGTTTGTGACTTTGGCTAATATACCTTTTTTGTTTGTTTTGGTATCCAAGTAAAAATTCTGGTATGGTAACAAGACGAGAGCCCATGCATCAGAACCAGAGACGTTTACATTTCTATTTAATCGACTGTTTAAAAATAGGATTCTACGCTTGTACCAGTGGTAAAGTTGTCAATCAACTGTAAACAGAGCAAAATGTCCTTTATTTCCCTTACCTCATCATAATGTCCTTTATTTCTCCACCTCATCTCATCATAATGTCCTTTAATTCCCCATCTCATCCAGCATAATGTCCTTTAATTCCCCATCTCATCCAGCATAATGTCCTTTAATTCCCCATCTCATCATAATGTCCTTTAATTCCCCATCTCATCTCATCATAATGTCCTTTATTTCTCCACCTCATCTCATCATAATGTCCTTAATTTCTCCTTCTCATCATAATGTCCTTTATTTCTCCATCTCATCCAGCATAATGTCCTTTATTTCTCCACCTCATCCAGGATAATGTCCTTTAATTCTCCATCTCATCCAGCATAATGTCCTTTATTTCTCCACCTCATCATAATGTCCTTTAATTCTCCATCTCATCCATCATAATGTCCTTTATTTCTACATCTCATCTCATCATAATGTCCTTTATTTCTCCATCTCATCATAATGTCCTTTATTTCTCCATCTCATCATAATGTCCTTTATTTCTCCATCTCATCTCATCATAATGTCCTTTAATTCCCCATCTCATCCAGCATAATGTCCTTTATTTCCCCATCTCATCCAGCATAATGTCCTTTAATTCCCCATCTCATCCAGCATAATGTCCTTTATTTCTCCATCTCATCATGATGTCCTTTAATTCCCCATCTCATCATAATGTCCTTTATTTCCCCATCTCATCATGATGTCCTTTAATTCCCCATCTCATCCAGCATAATGTCCTTTAATTCTCCATCTCATCCAGCATAATGTCCTTTATTTCTCCATCTCATCTCATCATGATGTCCTTTATTTCTCCATCTCACCTCATCATAATGTCCTTTAATTCCCCATCTCATCCAGCATAATGTCCTTTAATTCTCCACCTCATCCAGCATAATGTCCTTTAATTCCCCATCTCATCCAGCATAATGTCCTTTAATTCCCCATCTCATCCAGCATAATGTCCTTTATTTCTCCACCTCATCCAGCATAATGTCCTTTATTTCTCCATCTCATCTCATCTTAATGTCCTTTAATTCTCCATCTCATCCAGCATAATGTCCTTTATTTCCCCATCTCATCCAGCATAATGTCCTTTAATTCTCCACCTCATCCAGCATAATGTCCTTTAATTCCCCATCTCATCCAGCATAATGTCCTTTAATTCCCCATCTCATCCAGCATAATGTCCTTTATTTCTCCACCTCATCCAGCATAATGTCCTTTATTTCCCCATCTCATCTCATCATAATGTCCTTTAATTCTCCATCTCATCCAGCATAATGTCCTTTATTTCCCCATCTCATCCAGCATAATGTCCTTTAATTCTCCATCTCATCTCAGCATAATGTCCTTTAATTCTCCATCTCATCCAGCATAATGTCCTTTATTTCTCCATCTCATCTCAGCATAATGTCCTTTAATTTCCCATCTCATCCAGCATAATGTCCTTTAATTCCCCATCTCATCCAGCATAATGTCCTTTATTTCTCCATCTCATCATGATGTCCTTTATTTCTCCATCTCATCCAGCATAATGTCCTTTATTTCTCCATCTCATCCAGCATAATGTCCTTTAATTCTCCATCTCATCATAATGTCCTTTATTTCCCCATCTCATCCAGCATAATGTCCTTTAATTCTCCACCTCATCCAGCATAATGTCCTTTATTTCCCCATCTCATCTCATCTTAATGTCCTTTAATTCTCCATCTCATCCAGCATAATGTCCTTTAATTCCCCATCTCATCCAGCATAATGTCCTTTATTTCTCCACCTCATCCAGCATAATGTCCTTTATTTCTCCATCTCATCTCATCTTAATGTCCTTTAATTCTCCATCTCATCCAGCATAATGTCCTTTAATTCTCCATCTCATCATAATGTCCTTTATTTCCCCATCTCATCCAGCATAATGTCCTTTAATTCTCCACCTCATCCAGCATAATGTCCTTTAATTCCCCATCTCATCCAGCATAATGTCCTTTAATTCCCCATCTCATCCAGCATAATGTCCTTTATTTCTCCACCTCATCCAGCATAATGTCCTTTATTTCTCCATCTCATCTCATCTTAATGTCCTTTAATTCTCCATCTCATCCAGCATAATGTCCTTTATTTCCCCATCTCATCCAGCATAATGTCATTTAATTCTCCACCTCATCCAGCATAATGTCCTTTATTTCCCCATCTCATCTCATCTTAATGTCCTTTAATTCTCCATCTCATCCAGCATAATGTCCTTTAATTCCCCATCTCATCCAGCATAATGTCCTTTATTTCTCCACCTCATCCAGCATAATGTCCTTTATTTCCCCATCTCATCTCATCATAATGTCCTTTAATTCTCCATCTCATCCAGCATAATGTCCTTTATTTCCCCATCTCATCCAGCATAATGTCCTTTAATTCTCCATCTCATCTCAGCATAATGTCCTTTAATTCTCCATCTCATCCAGCATAATGTCCTTTATTTCTCCATCTCATCCAGCATAATGTCCTTTAATTCTCCACCTCATCCAGCATAATGTCCTTTAATTCCCCATCTCATCCAGCATAATGTCCTTTAATTCCCCATCTCATCCAGCATAATGTCCTTTATTTCTCCACCTCATCCAGCATAATGTCCTTTATTTCTCCATCTCATCTCATCTTAATGTCCTTTAATTCTCCATCTCATCCAGCATAATGTCCTTTATTTCCCCATCTCATCCAGCATAATGTCCTTTAATTCTCCACCTCATCCAGCATAATGTCCTTTAATTCCCCATCTCATCCAGCATAATGTCCTTTAATTCCCCATCTCATCCAGCATAATGTCCTTTATTTCTCCACCTCATCCAGCATAATGTCCTTTATTTCCCCATCTCATCTCATCATAATGTCCTTTAATTCTCCATCTCATCCAGCATAATGTCCTTTATTTCCCCATCTCATCCAGCATAATGTCCTTTAATTCTCCATCTCATCTCAGCATAATGTCCTTTAATTCTCCATCTCATCCAGCATAATGTCCTTTATTTCTCCATCTCATCCAGCATAAGGTCCTTTAATTCTCCATCTCATCTCATCATGATGTCCTTTATTTCTCCATCTCATCATAATGTCCTTTAATTCCCCATCTCATCCAGCATAATGTCCTTTAATTCCCCATCTCATCCAGCATAATGTCCTTTAATTCCCCATCTCATCCAGCATAAGGTCCTTTAATTCTCCATCTCATCTCATCATGATGTCCTTTATTTCTCCATCTCATCATGATGTCCTTTAATTCCCCATCTCATCCAGCATAATGACCTTTAATTCCCCATCTCATCCAGCATAAGGTCCTTTAATTCTCCATCTCATCTCATCATGATGTCCTTTATTTCTCCATCTCATCATAATGTCCTTTATTTCTCCATCTCATCATAATGTCCTTTATTTCTCCATCTCATCCAGCATAATGTCCTTTAATTCTCCATCTCATCATAATGTTCTTTAATTCTCCACCTCATCCAGCATAATGTCCTTTAATTCTCCATCTCATCATAATGTCCTTTAATTCTCCATCTCATCCAGCATAATGTCCTTTAATTCTCCATCTCATCCAGCATAATGTCCTTTATTTCTCCACCTCATCATAATGTCCTTTAATTCCCCATCTCATCCAGCATAATGTGGCACATTATTTTGTTTGCGCAACACAGGAGTGTTGTAACTGTCATGTAATCCGATTATAGATAAGGATGTTCAACACCTTGCTGGCAACACACACACACACACACACACACACACACACACACACACACACACACACACACGTTAGTGAACATAGAGCAGCCGGTTGGTCAGGATCTCCTACCTTCCTGGCGAGCAGGCTTTTCCTCCTCATGCCACAGGTCTCCAGCTGTAGTCGTCCTCTGATGGCCAGCTCTATGAGCATGCAGCCACGCAGCCCCGACGAGATGCAGTCGTTCCAGAACGACGTGTAGCCCTGAGAGGAGGAGGACAGGGATTAGTGTGTGGGCATACAGCCACAGAGCCCTGATGAACGATGCGTAACCCTCAGAGAGAGAACAGAGCGTAGTCACTACAAGGTAGAACTGGCCGATTTGGTCAAAAACATCCGCATCAAGATAAATAGATTGAATTATCCTAACGATAAATAGCCCTATATGTGTCTAACATTAATTTGAAACCGGTTAGAATACTTCTGTATATTACCATACCATTACAACTACTATTTTGAATGTTGTAAATATTAAAAGTTGTACTTGTTAGCAATATTGGCAGACACTCTAACCACTAGGCTACCTGCCTCTAACCACTAGGCTACCTGCTGGTTACTGGCCCAACGCTCTAACCACTAGGCTACCTGCCGCCTAACCACTAGGCTACCTGCCGCCTAACCACTAGGCTACCTGCCGCCTAACCACTAGGCTACCTGCCGCATAACCACTAGGCTACCTGCCGCCTAACCACTAGGCTACCTGCTTCTAACCACTAGGCTACCTGCCGCCTAACCAATAGGCTACCTGTCTCTAACCACTAGGCTACCTGCCGCCTAACCACTAGGCTACCTGCCGCCTAACCACTAGGCTACCTGCCGCCTAACCACTAGGCTACCTGCCGCCTAACCACTAGGCTACCTGCCGCCTAACCACTAGGCTACCTGCCGCCTAACCACTAGGCTACCTGCTGGTTACTGGCCCAACGCTCTAACCACTAGGCTACCTGCCTCTAACCACTAGGCTACCTGCCTCTAACCACTAGGCTACCTGCCTCTAACCACTAGGCTACCTGCCGCCTAACCACTAGGCTACCTGCTGGTTACTGGCCCAACGCTCTAACCACTAGGCTACCTGCCTCTAACCACTAGGCTACCTGCCTCTAACCACTAGGCTACCTGCCTCTAACCACTAGGCTACCTGCCGCCTAACCACTAGGCTACCTGCCGCCTAACCACTAGGCTACCTGCCGCCTAACCACTAGGCTACCTGCCTCTAACCACTAGGCTACCTGCCTCTAACCACTAGGCTACCTGCCTCTAACCACTAGGCTACCTGTCTCTAACCACTAGGCTACCTGTCTCTAACCACTAGGCTACCTGTCTCTAACCACTAGGCTACCTGTCTCTAACCACTAGGCTACCTGCCGCCTAACCACTAGGCTACCTGTCTCTAACCACTAGGCTACCTGTCTCTAACCACTAGGCTACCTGCCGCCTAACCACTAGGCTACCTGTCTCTAACCACTAGGCTACCTGCCGCCTAACCACTACTCATATAAATAGGAGGATATAGGAGTGACATGATATGATGAGGATGATTTAATAGGAGAAGAAATTCCACCCTGTCTCAGATGTTGGGATAAAGGCTCTAGCGACAGAATGAATAACGTTGGGGATCGGCCGCCACCTCGTCTACATCCCCTTTGACCTCTGAGAGTATGGCGTCACTGGACACCATAGCAACGGGGTTAGCATATAAAACACACAAACCATATCGATAACATTATTTCGCAAACCAAATTTCTCCATGTACTGCCATTCAAGCCTGTCAAAAGCCTTCTCAGCATCTAGAAATAAAATCTCATTTGATGTCACATACACATGGTTAACAGATGTTAATGCGAGCGTAGCGAAATGCTTGTTGCTTCTAGTTCCGACCATGCAGTAATACCTAACAAGTAATCTGACCTAACAAATTCACAACAACTACCTTATAAACACAAGTGTAAAGGAACAAATAAGAATATGTACAAAAAATATATGAATGAGTGATGGCCGAACGGCATAGGCCAGATGCAGTAGATGGTATAGAGTACAGTATATACATATGATA
The DNA here is from genome assembly GCF_036934945.1 of Oncorhynchus masou masou. Taxonomy (NCBI): domain Eukaryota; kingdom Metazoa; phylum Chordata; class Actinopteri; order Salmoniformes; family Salmonidae; genus Oncorhynchus; species Oncorhynchus masou. The sequence continues at coordinate 3,946,859 of NC_088236.1, read as the reverse complement.
TGAGTAATGTAGGGCATGTAAACAAAGTGGCATAGTTAAAGTGGCTAGTGATACATGTATTACATAAAGATGCAGTAGATGGTATCGAGTACAGTATATACATATGAGATGAGTATGTAAACAAAGTGGCATAGTTAAAGTGGCTAGTGATACATGTATTACATAAAGATGCAGTAGATGGTATCGAGTACAGTATATACATATGAGATGAGTAATGTAGGGTATGTAAACAAGATGCAGTAGATGGTATAGAGTACAGTATATACATATGAGATGAGTAATGTAGGGTATGTAAACAAGATGCAGTAGATGGCATAGAGTACAGTATATACATATGAGATGAGTAATGTAGGGTTGGTAAACTGTAAACGGCACAGCACACGATACAACTGCTGTGTTTAATAATGTATTACATTCACTTATCATCTATTATTAAATCGACGGACTTTCGACCTTCGTCTCTCCCGAGCCCGTACGGGAGTTGTAGCGATGAGACAAGATCACCAATTTGTAAGTCGCTCTGGATAAGAGCGTCTGCTAAATGACTTAAATGTAAATGTAATGTAAATGTAAGATAGTAGCTACTAAAAACAATTGGACACCACGAAATTGGGGAGAAAAAGGGGTAAAAATTCAACAACAAAAAAAGAAGAAGATGCCTGTCTGAGAAGTCCTTCAGCGCTGACTAGTTCTCATATCCTTTTCCTGAAACAGGAGAAGGATTCTACATACCCTTAGATCTACTGCTTGCTTCCCCAACAGCCACATGGTTTCAATTCAACATCAAACTAGGGAACCCATTGGGCTCGGCTTGGGGCGGAACTCAGAGAACCCATTGGGCTCGGCTTGGGGCGGAACTCAGAGAAACCCATTGGGCTCGGCTTGGGGCGGAACTCAGAGAAACCCAGCTTGAACATCATCGAAGACTACTCTGTCATTAAGGAAAAACAAGATGGTCGACAACGCCACCGATACCCAGCAAAGACAGCTGGTTACCATTCCCTCCCTCTGTGTAGGGAGACTGGAGAATTCAGAGGGGGGGTCTGAATGGAGTAAGGAGAGAGGGCTATGGAGTTGATCAGAGCAAAGAGCTGTACTTCACTAACTACCACTCAGCCAACTGCTGAATGAGGCCCTTTAAAATGCAGCCATTTAGGCTATGACTGTTCTAAATACAGTATTAAAGCTTAGAAAGCGCAAGGGGTCAAACAGCCCCCCCCCCTCCTCTGTAATTCCAAACAAAGGTTTCTGTACCAAATATTAAGTCCTGCTTTTCTGATGTATCAAATACTTATGTCATGCAATAAAATGCAAATTAATTACTTAAAAGTCATACAATGTGATTTTCTGGATTTTTGTTTTAGATTGTGTCTCTCACAGGTGAAAAAAAAATGCCAGACCTCCACATGCTTTGTAAGACTAGTGGGATGTGTTCATCTCATGTTAGACTAGTGGGATGTGTTCATCTCATGTTAGACTAGTGGGATGTGTTCATCTCATGTTAGACTAGTGGGATGTGTTCAGCTCATGTTAGACTAGTGGGATGTGTTCATCTCATGTTAGACTAGTGGGATGTGTTCATCTCATGTTAGACTAGTGGGATGTGTTCATCTCATGTTAGACTAGTGGGATGTGTTCATCTCATGTTAGACTAGTGGGATGTGTTCATCTCATGTTAGACTAGTGGGATGTGTTCATCTCATGTTAGACTAGTGGGATGTGTTCATCTCATGTTGCCTGTTAGACTAGTGGGATGTGTTCATCTCATGTTAGACTAGTGGGATGTGTTCATCTCATGTTAGACTAGTGGGATGTGTTCATCTCATGTTAGACTAGTGGGATGTGTTCATCTCATGTTAGACTAGTGGGATGTGTCCATCTCATGTTAGACTAGTGGGATGTGTCCATCTCATGTTAGACTAGTGGGATGTGTTCATCTCATGTTAGACTAGTGGGATGTGTTCATCTCATGTTAGACTAGTGGGATGTGTTCAGCTCATGTTAGACTAGTGGGATGTGTTCATCTCATGTTAGACTAGTGGGCTGTGTTTATCTCATGTTAGACTAGTGGGATGTGTTCATCTCATGTTAGACTAGTGGGATGTGTTCATCTCATGTTAGACTAGTGGGATGTGTTCATCTCATGTTAGACTAGTGGGATGTGTTCATCTCATGTTAGACTAGTGGGATGTGTTCATCTCATGTTAGACTAGTGGGATGTGTTCATCTCATGTTAGACTAGTGGGATGTGTTCATCTCATGTTAGACTAGTGGGATGTGTCCATCTCATGTTAGACTAGTGGGATGTGTCCATCTCATGTTAGACTAGTGGGATGTGTTCATCTCATGTTAGACTAGTGGGATGTGTTCATCTCATGTTGCCTGTTAGACTAGTGGGATGTGTTCATCTCATGTTAGACTAGTGGGATGTGTTCATCTCATGTTAGACTAGTGGGATGTGTTCATCTCATGTTAGACTAGTGGGCTGTGTCCATCTCATGTTAGACTAGTGGGATGTGTTCATCTCATGTTAGACTAGTGGGATGTGTCCATGTCATGTTAGACTAGTGGGATGTGTCCATCTCATGTTAGACTAGTGGGATGTGTTCATCTCATGTTAGACTAGTGGGATGTGTTCATCTCATGTTAGACTAGTGGGATGTGTTCATCTCATGTTAGACTAGTGGGATGTGTTCATCTCATGTTAGACTAGTGGGATGTGTTCATCTCATGTTAGACTAGTGGGCTGTGTCCATCTCATGTTAGACTAGTGGGATGTGTTCATCTCATGTTAGACTAGTGGGATGTGTTCATCTCATGTTAGACTAGTGGGATGTGTTCATCTCATGTTAGACTAGTGGGATGTGTTCATCTCATGTTAGACTAGTGGGATGTGTTCATCTCATGTTGCCTGTTAGACTAGTGGGATGTGTTCATCTCATGTTAGACTAGTGGGATGTGTCCATCTCATGTTAGACTAGTGGGATGTGTTCATCTCTTGTTAGACTAGTGGGCTATGTTCATCTCATGTTAGACTAGTGGGATGTGTTCATCTCATGTTAGATTAGTGGGATGTGTTCATCTCATGTTAGATTAGTGGGATGTGTTCATCTCATGTTAGACTAGTGGGATGTGTTCATCTCATGTTAGACTAGTGGGATGTGTTCATCTCATGTTAGACTAGTGGGATGTGTTCATCTCATGTTAGACTAGTGGGATGTGTTCAGCTCATGTTAGACTAGTGGGATGTGTTCATGTCATGTTAGACTAGTGGGATGTGTTCATCTCATGTTAGACTAGTGGAATGTGTTCATCTCATGTTAGACTAGTGGGATGTGTTCATCTCATGTTAGACTAGTGGAATGTGTTCATCTCATGTTAGACTAGTGGAATGTGTTCATCTCATGTTAGACTAGTGGGATGTGTTCATCTCATGTTAGACTAGTGGAATGTGTTCATCTCATGTTAGACTAGTGGGATGTGTCCATCTCATGCTGCCTGTTAGACTAGTGGGATGTGTTCATCTCATGTTAGACTAGTGGGATGTGTTCATCTCATGTTAGACTAGTGGGATGTGTTCATCTCATGTTAGACTAGTGGGATGTGTCCATCTCATGTTAGACTAGTGGGATGTGTCCATGTCATGTTAGACTAGTGGGATGTGTTCATCTCATGTTAGACTAGTGGGATGTGTTCATCTCATGTTAGACTAGTGGGATGTGTTCATCTCATGTTAGACTAGTGGGCTGTGTCCATCTCATGTTAGACTAGTGGGATGTGTTCATCTCATGTTAGACTAGTGGGATGTGTTCATCTCATGTTAGACTAGTGGGATGTGTCCATCTCATGTTAGACTAGTGGGATGTGTCCATCTCATGTTAGACTAGTGGGATGTGTCCATGTCATGTTAGACTAGTGGGATGTGTTCATCTCATGCTGCCTGTTAGACTAGTGGGATGTGTTCATCTCATGTTAGACTAGTGGGATGTGTCCATCTCATGTTAGACTAGTGGGATGTGTTCATCTCATGCTGCCTGTTAGACTAGTGGGATGTGTTCATCTCATGTTAGACTAGTGGGATGTGTTCATCTCATGTTAGACTAGTGGGATGTGTCCATCTCATGTTAGACTAGTGGGATGTGTTCATCTCATGTTAGACTAGTGGGATGTGTTCATCTCATGTTAGACTAGTGGGATGTGTTCATCTCATGTTAGACTAGTGGGATGTGTTCATCTCATGTTAGACTAGTGGGATGTGTTCATCTCATGTTAGACTAGTGGGATGTGTTCATCTCATGTTAGACTAGTGGGATGTGTTCATCTCATGTTAGACTAGTGGGATGTGTTCATCTCATGTTAGACTAGTGGGATGTGTTCATCTCATGTTAGACTAGTGGGATGTGTCCATCTCATGTTAGACTAGTGGGATGTGTTCATGTCATGTTAGACTAGTGGGATGTGTTCATGTCATGTTAGACTAGTGGGATGTGTTCATCTCATGTTAGACTAGTGGAATGTGTTCATCTCATGTTAGACTAGTGGAATGTGTTCATCTCATGTTAGACTAGTGGGATGTGTCCATCTCATGCTGCCTGTTAGACTAGTGGGATGTGTTCATCTCATGTTAGACTAGTGGGATGGGTTCATCTCATGTTAGACTAGTGGGATGTGTTCATCTCATGTTAGACTAGTGGGATGTGTCCATCTCATGTTAGACTAGTGGGATGTGTTCATCTCATGTTGCCTGTTAGACTAGTGGGATGTGTTCATCTCATGTTAGACTAGTGGGATGTGTTCATCTCATGTTGCCTGTTAGACTAGTGGGATGTGTTCATCTCATGTTAGACTAGTGGGATGTGTTCATCTCATGTTAGACTAGTGGGATGTGTCCATCTCATGTTAGACTAGTGGGATGTGTTCATCTCATGTTAGACTAGTGGGATGTGTTCATCTCATGTTGCCTGTTAGACTAGTGGGCTGTGTCCATCTCATGTTAGACTAGTGGGATGTGTTCATCTCATGTTAGACTAGTGGGATGTGTTCATCTCATGTTAGACTAGTGGGATGTGTCCATCTCATGTTAGACTAGTGGGATGTGTCCATGTCATGTTAGACTAGTGGGATGTGTCCATGTCATGTTAGACTAGTGGGATGTGTTCATCTCATGTTAGACTAGTGGGATGTGTTCATCTCATGTTAGACTAGTGGGATGGGTTCATCTCATGTTAGACTAGTGGGATGTGTTCATCTCATGTTAGACTAGTGGGCTGTGTCCATCTCATGTTAGACTAGTGGGATGTGTTCATCTCATGTTAGACTAGTGGGATGTGTCCATCTCATGTTAGACTAGTGGGATGTGTCCATCTCATGTTAGACTAGTGGGATGTGTTCATCTCATGCTGCCTGTTAGACTAGTGGGATGTGTTCATCTCATGTTAGACTAGTGGGATGTGTTCATCTCATGTTAGACTAGTGGGATGTGTCCATCTCATGTTAGACTAGTGGGATGTGTTCATCTCATGTTAGACTAGTGGGATGTGTTCATCTCATGTTACGACTAGTGGGATGTGTTCATCTCATGTTAGACTAGTGGGATGTGTTCATCTCATGTTAGACTAGTGGGATGTGTTCATCTCATGTTAGACTAGTGGGCTGTGTCCATCTCATGCTGCCTGTTAGACTAGTGGGATGTGTCCATCTCAACACACCTAGTTAAGGAAACAAGTCGCACCACACCAGGACTTCACTGGCGAGATGAGACCTGCATCCAAAGCTGTTGGACTAATGGACTGTCACCTATCAATGCATTGAGCCTCTGGTTCAGATCTTTACCTCTACTGCAGTGTGTGGGCTCAGCTACAGTCAGAGTCACAATCATATGATAGTTGCTGAATAAGGCATGTTTCCTAGTATAGGACGGAGTTCAGCGCATTGGAAGGTTGTGTAACTTTGAAATATGCATCACGACACTTCTCTTTCACAGCAGAGCAGCCTCAGCTAGTTACAGCGAGAGATGTCACTCGTTTCTGCCACACTCTGTGATTTTTATATTCTGATGGAAATACATTTGCTCCAGTGAATCTCATACCCAGAGCATCAAGCCTGAAGCATTTCCAGGACACAAATTAAGCCTCGTCCAGAACTAAAATATATAAAATATCAATGGAGAATCTCCACTGAAAGTATTTCTTAGATCCGGACTTTAGAAGCCATGGAAACTTGGAAATAATGAGAAACATATCCTGACTAAAAACAATGACAACAGGAGACCAGAACAAGCATTCAAATTAGAGCAAGTTGGGCAACTTTGATGGGGGCTCTGCATATCCATACCCACACATGTAGTCAGAGCCAGCCCTAAGAAGAACCTCATTACCTGCCCAAGGACCCGGTTAGAAGAACCTCATCAACAGCCCAAGGACCCGTTTAGAAGAACCTCATTACCTGCCCAAGGACCCGGTTAGAAGAACCTCATTACCTGCCCAAGGACCCGGTTCGAAGATCCTCATTACCTGCCCAAGGACCCGGTTCGAAGAACCTCATTACCTGCCCAAGAACCGGTTAGAAGAACCTCATTACCTGCCCAAGAACCGGTTAGAAGAACCTCATTCCCTGCCCAAGGACCGGTTAGAAGAACCTCATTACCTGCCCAAGAACCGGTTAGAAGAACCTCATTACCTGCCCAAGGACCCGGTTAGAAGAACCTCATTACCTGCCCAAGGACCCGGTTAGAAGAACCTCATTACCTGCCCAAGGACCCGGTTAGAAGAACCTCATCAACAGCCCAAGGACCCGGTTAGAAGAACCTCATTACCTGCCCAAGGACCCGGTTAGAAGAACCTCATCAACAGCCCAAGGACCCGGTTAGAAGAACCTCATTACCTGCCCAAGGACCCGTTTAGAAGAACCTCATTACCAGCCAAAGGAGCCAGTTAGAAGAACCTCATAAGTTCAGGCTATTACACGACAATGCTGATAATCTGTGGTCTCCGGTTGCACGATACATTGTGTGTTCGAAGCACTTCATCACCAGTAAGTGGCAAGCACTTGTTTGTATCTAACTAGGTATGTATATTGCATAAAGCTTGCTAGTTCGTTTGTAGTAAGGACTAGTGAGATTCCACTATGTAGGTGTAGATATCGCCATAGGCTACTTTAGGCCATTTGTTAGGGTTGTCTGCACAGCTGGTCTCCAGGAAGTTGAACAAACAAACAAACACACACACACACACACACACACACATACATACATACATACATAGGGCAAGTCAACAACAAAAAAACTTTTCTAAATACCTAGAAGGTTCAAGGTTAGCAAAAAGACTGGAAGTAGTAACGATACATATCTAAGAATGGCGAAAAATATCGATATTAACTTCTCTCGCCAGCCAGCCAGCCAGCCAGCTAACTTCAGTTTACTGGCAAAACAAACAAAATCTGGGGGGGTAAACAAACCGTGACGTAGATATGCTGCGACAGCTTTACTATATTCACTGTCAATGTCAGCAGGTCGAGTAACAACTTTCCGAGTGGCAGAATTAACTATCATGCAAATAAGTTCTTGTTGTGACAGTCCACGTGTGTTTATAATGACACTTGGGACTATTGAAAACGTTTATAGAAACAATAGCCTGCTTAGGATACCGCCAAGAAATAAGGGTAATTACAATGAGAGGACCCGATTAGCTGTACCTTACACGGGGGCGTGGTGAAATGAAGCCATGCCTCGCCGTGTATATCTTTAAAAAGGTATCAAGTTAACATCTAGGTTTTATTCATTTTTTTAAATATATTTTATTATCGCTGATATTATGAAAGTTCCTTATGCTTCCAAAACCTTGATCGTCAGTCTATTTTTTGCACTAAACTACCTAAAACCCTTGTCAATGTAGCCAGCAAGTCAATATAAACCTAACTAAATTAGGTAAATCGTTAATACTAGCTAGTTAACTAGCAATAATTATATTGACAAAATCTATCGAGTTAACGTTAGCTATCGCCTATTAGTACATGCTATTTTGACGTCTTTGAAATAACATTACCTAACCAGCTAAATATAGTTTTAGTTACAAAATAAATACACAATTATACCTCGCGGTCCTTTAATCCCAATAGTAGTACTTCTTCCATCAAAGTGAGTCGAGTTTCTTTGGAGTCTCCTTTGTCTCGTTCCTCTTGTTCTTCCCCGCTGCAGCGGCGGCGGGGCTCGAAGTCGTCATCCCCGGACCCTCGGTCCTTGTCGGCGGCAGCCGTACGAGAGGCCTCGGTCCGTCTCTGCACTAGGCCCGAGCTCCGCTGTATCAGGGAAGTCATGTCTACAAGTTCCAACAAGCAACGAAGGGGAAGAAAAAAAACAACCAGCTCGACTCGGTCTCTCACAACCCTGCCGTGATTTTTGAAAACCACTTTAAATTTCCCCCCTCCGATACATACAGCTACGGACTCCCAATTATTATTATTTTTTTTAATTATTATTATTTATTTTTTTATTATTTTTTATCTCTGGTAAATGACAACTATACCACAACCAATTTAGCGAAATATAAGCAATATTTCAGTGTTTCCCTCAGCCTCCACTCTCCCCCCCACCCCACCGTCCACTGGTAGTTTATCCAATATGGCGGTGAGCGATGACGAGAGCAGTGGATGTGGCACTTGAGTTGAGCTTGTTGGCCGTCCCACAGGTAAAGACGGGGGAGGAGAAAAGTAGATGTCAATAACAGGGGACAGATTCCCATTTGGCTGACGACAGTTTTGAACACTTTCAGGTATGATGTTCCCGAGGTCAACCTACAGGTATGCCCCCCCGGCTGAGCACAACAGATATGTCATCCCCAGACCCAACAGATATGTCATCCCCAGACCCAACAGATATGTCATCCCCAGACCCAACAGATATGTCATCCCCAGACCCAACAGATATGTCATCCCCAGACCCAACAGATATGTCATCCCCAGACCCAACAGATATGTCATCCCCAGACCCAACAGATATGTCATCCCCAGACCCAACAGATATGTCATCCCCAGACACAACAGATATGTCATCCCCGGTATACACTGAGTGTACAAAACATTAGGAACACCTGCTCTTTCCATGACAGACTAATCAGGCGAAGGCTATGATCCCTTCTTCTTCGTGATTGGGTTGGTCCGGTCGCATCCAACGAAAGGTGAATACACCGCCAACTACTGTGCTAAAGTGAAGAGGCCAGTCACGGCCTACCTACATTAAATTCTCTTCATTATTCCTGTTCCTAAAATAATTAATTGCACCAGCCACTAGGCCTACACCTATATACCACTATTTCATAAAAATCCCCACCCTATTATTAACTGCTGCAGTAAAATCTCATACACCCAGGTACTTCTCTGCAGTTTCAACCCTATACTCAATTAAAACCCACCACCTTATTCCACTACTGAACCTATCTGTTCTTGCCCATGCTAATGGCCTACGGGATGCCACCGCTCAGCACACCCTGTCACTCTTCTGGAGTCAAATCTGGTATACACCCAAATACTTCTCTGCAGCTGCCACCACAACATCTATTCTCTGTGATTTACTTACTTCCAGTTTTTGTGGTACAGTTGATAACTATTCATATGAATGCTAAGAAGCCAACCTTACTGAAGCATGACTCACTCATTACCCTATCCCTCTGTGCTGGCACAAATCCTCTCAGGATCCCTCCCCCTTGACCCATCCTCCTCCACTTTCTTCACTGCCTCAGCATACGACACTAGTCTGACTCTGGCCACTTCAACCTGCCTTTCTTGAACCGGACACTTCTGATCCCCAGCAACATGAGCACCCCTACAATTGACACGCACAACTTCATCCACTGAAACAACACAATCCTCTGTCCCATTGCCCTTCGCACACTTCCCACATCTTGGAATTTCCCTCCTACACCCTGCTGCTACATGACCATGAACCTACACCCTGCTGCAACATGACCATGAACCTACACCCTGCTGCTACATGACCATGAACCTACACACTGCTGCAACATCACCATGAACCTACACCCTGCTGCTACATGACCATGAACCTACACCCTGCTGCAACATGACCATGAACCTACACACTGCTGCAACATGACCATGAACCTACACCCTGCTGCAACATGACCATGAACCTACACCCTGCTGCAACATGACCATGAACCTACACCCTGCTGTAACATGACCATGAACCTACACCCTGCTGCTACATGACCATGAACTTACACACTGCTGCAACATGACCATGAACCTACACCCTGCTGCTACATGACCATGAATCTACACCCTGCTGCTACATGACCATGAACCTACACCCTGCTGCTACATGACCATGAACCTACACACTGCTGCAACATCACCATGAACCTACACCTTGCTGCTACATGACCATGAACCTACACCCTGCTGCTACATGACCATGAACCTACACCCTGCTGCTACATGACCATGAACCTACACCCTGCTGCAACATGACCATGAACCTACACCCTGCTGCTACATGACCATGAACCTACACCCTGCTGCAACATGACCATGAACCTACACACTGCTGCAACATGACCATGAACCTACACCCTGCTGTAACATGACCATGAACCTACACCCTGCTGCAACATGACCATGAACCTACACCCAGCTGCTACATGACCATGAACCTACACCCTGCTGCTACATGACCATGAACCTACACACTGCTGCAACATGACCATGAACCTACACCCTGCTGCTACATGACCATGAATCTACACCCTGCTGCTACATGACCATGAACCTACACCCTGCTGCTACATGACCATGAACCTACACCCTGCTGCAACATGACCATGAACCTACACCCTGCTGCAACATGACCATGAACCTACACCCTGCTGCTATAGGACCATGAACCTACACCCTGCTGCTACATGACCATGAACCTACACCCTGCTGCTATAGGACCATGAACCTACACCCTGCTGCTACATGACCATGAACCTACACCCTGCTGCTATAGGACCATGAACCTACACCCTGCTGCTACATGACCATGAACCTACACCCTGCTGCTATAGGACCATGAACCTACACCCTGCTGCTACATGACCATGAACCTACACCCTGCTGCTATAGGACCATGAACCTACACCCTGCTGCTACATGACCATGAACCTACACCCTGCTGCTATAGGACCATTAACCTACAACCTGCTGCTACATGACCATGGCACCTGAAACAGCACAGTGGATTCGGCTCAAAAGCTCTAACAGGATTTTTTATTTATTTTTTATTTAACCTTTATTTAACCAGGTAGGCCAGTTGAGAACTAGTTGTCATTTACAACTGAGACCTGGCCAAGATAAAGCAAAGCAGTGTCGACACAAACAACAACAACAGAGTTACACATAAACAACAACACAGAGTTACACATGGAATAAACAAACGTACAGTCAATAACACAATAAACATAAATCTATATACAGTCTGTGCAAATGAAGTAAGATCAGGGAGGTAAGGCAATAAGTAGGCCATAGTGGAGTGATAGATATGCAAGTAGAGATACTGGGGTGCAGAAGAGCAACAACAAAACAATACACAAAAAAAATATGGGGATGAGGTAGTTGGATGGGCTATTTACAGATGGGCTATGTACATCTGATGCTTAAGTTAGTGAGGGATAACTGATATATCCTAATATGACTTTCTGGTAGAGACTCTGACTCAAAACTCTAAAGGACTGACAGCGGGCTTCACAAATACCAGGAATTTCAATTGCTCCACCTCCACACGTAACACTACCCCAGAAACTCCTCCTTTCACTGACACAATGTTCCTTAGAGCAAAGCAAGAAACAGATCTTGACCCAAGTTGTGTGACACAAAGCGTCTTCGCACTCTGGTCAGAAGTAACAAAAACAAATAACACAAGTCCACTACAGGTTACCGAGGTTACCTTCACTGATTCAACGACACCCAACTCCTTTCTCATCCAGCCTGAAACCACAAATGGATCGGCCAAAAGGCAAGGGTCTGAAAAAGTGTGTGCGAGCAAGGAGGCCTACAAACCTGACTCAGTTACACCAACTCTGTCAGGGGGAATGGGCCAAAGCAACGCCTCGCGGCACAATGCCTCTCCCCTATTTTGACCTCGATAGTTTGTATGTGTGTTTTAATATACAGGCTGTGTGTGCCACTTTTAAATGGATGTAATTCTGTTCTTGTCTGTTCATGTTCTGTACTATGTCATGTTTCAATTTACTGTGTGGACCCCAGGAAGAGTCGCTGAGGCTGAGGGTTTCACAACAGCTTGGGATCCTAAAAAATATAAAATATATTCCAGATTCAGAGTATTAAACAAAAAAACACATTATTCAATTCATCAATTCATTATACAGAGTATAAAACAAAAAACGCCTTATTCAATTAATTATTAACTAACCTTTTGATTTTGTATGTATGTAATTAAACGATTATTTTAACATTTTGTAGAGAGACACGTGGATCTGACAAGTTAGATATGTTTACAGTATCAGACAGGGATACAATGTGTAATTTAGGTGTGACAATTTCAGTTTCCGCCATAAGTGCAAAGAAAAGAATAGATAGAAATAGAAAGTGACTCATTTCAGTAGCAAATATCTTATTTCTTTCCGTATTTCAGCGCTCTCTGGAATCTGTGGAAGGGAGGAACCAGCGCCACCGTTGTTACTGTTGTTGTCGAGCTGAGGAGCGTCGCACAGCATAATAAATACAACAGTAGTACTATATGCTGCTGTTCTATCGCGCATGCAATAATGTCCGAGCGGGAAAAACATATTTTGCAGTAACATCGCAAATAGACGTGACAGTTTCACCATTTGAGGATTCACAGGTTTTAATTTCATTGAAGTAGGCAGCAGTACAGGATGGTCCATAAGAAAATAAAGTTTTCATATTTTCTAAATCGCTTCATAACTACAGTAAACATGCATAAAGATTGTGGGCACAGGACATTATCATTGCTTCCTTGAAAAGGACATGCTATACATGGTATATAGATCAAATGTAAAATGCATGCATTCAATATGCACATTTACAGCATATCAATATTTGGGCATCAGTTTCAATATAGTTCAACCACCATTTATTGCATTACATTACATTTAAGTCATTTGGCAGACGCTCTTATCCAGAGCGACTTACAAATTGGTGAATTCACCTTATGACATCCAGTGGAACAGCCACTTTACAATAGTGCATCTAAATCATTTAAGGGGGGGGTGAGAAGGATTACTTTATCCTATCCTAGGTATTCCTTAAAGAGGTGGGGTTTCAGGTGTCTCCGGAAGGTGGTGATTGACTCCGCTGTCCTGGCGTCGTGAGGGAGTTTGTTCCACCATTGGGGGGCCAGAGCAGCGAACAGTTTTGACTGGGCTGAGCGGGAACTGTACTTCCTCAGTGGTAGGGAGGCGAGCAGGCCAGAGGTGGATGAACGCAGTGCCCTTGTTTGGGTGTAGGGCCTGATCAGAGCCTGGAGGTACTGCGGTGCCGTTCCCCTCACAGCTCCGTAGGCAAGCACCATGGTCTTGTAGCGGATGCGAGCTTCAACTGGAAGCCAGTGGAGAGAGCGGAGGAGCGGGGGTGACGTGAGAGAACTTGGGAAGGTTGAACACCAGACGGGCTGCGGCGTTCTGGATGAGTTGTAGGGGTTTAATGGCACAGGCAGGGAGCCCAGCCAACAGCGAGTTGCAGTAATCCAGACGGGAGATGACAAGTGCCTGGATTAGGACCTGCGCCGCTTCCTGTGTGAGGCAGGGTCGTACTCTGCGGATGTTGTAGAGCATGAACCTACAGGAACGGGCCACCGCCATGATGTTAGTTGAGAACGACAGGGTGTTGTCCAGGATCACGCCAAGGTTCTTAGCGCTCTGGGAGGAGGACACAATGGAGTTGTCAACCGTGATGGCGAGATCATGGAACGGGCAGTCCTTCCCCGGGAGGAAGAGCAGCTCCGTCTTGCCGAGGTTCAGCTTGAGGTGGTGATCCGTCATCCACACGGATATGTCTGCCAGACATGCAGAGATGCGATTCGCCACCTGGTCATCAGAAGGGGGAAAGGAGAAGATTAATTGTGTGTCGTCTGCATAGCAATGATAGGAGAGACCATGTGAGGTTATGACAGAGCCAAGTGACTTGGTGTATAGCGAGAATAGGAGAGGGCCTAGAACAGAGCCCTGGGGGACACCAGTGGTGAGAGCGTGTGGCGAGGAGACAGATTCTCGCCACCTGGTAGGAGCGACCTGTCAGGTAGGACGCAATCCAAGCGTGGGCCGCGCCGGAGATGCCCAACTCGGAGAGGGTGGAGAGGAGGATCTGATGGTTCACAGTATCGAAGGCAGCCGATAGGTCTAGAAGGATGAGAGCAGAGGAGAGAGAGTTAGCTTTAGCAGTGCGGAGCGCCTCCGTGATACAGAGAAGAGCAGTCTCAGTTGAATGACTAGTCTTGAAACCTGACTGATTTGGATCAAGAAGGTCATTCTGAGAGAGATAGCGGGAGAGCTGGCCAAGGACGGCACGTTCAAGAGTTGGAGAGAAAAGAAAGGGATACTGGTCTGTAGTTGTTGACATCGGAGGGATCGAGTGTAGGTTTTCTCAAAAGGGGTGCAACTCTCGCTCTCTTGAAGACGGAAGGGACGTAGCCAGCGGTCAGGGATGAGTTGATGAGCGAGGTGAGGTAAGGGAGAAGGTCTCCGGAAATGGTCTGGAGAAGAGAGGAGGGGATAGGGTCAAGCGGGCAGGTTGTTGGGCGGCCGGCCGTCACAAGAAGCGAGATTTCATCTGGAGAGGGAGGGGAGAAAGAGGTCAGATTACAGGGTATGGCAGTGTGAGCAGAACCAGCGGTGTCGTTTGACTTAGCAAACGAGGATCGGATGTCGACCTTCTTTTCAAAATGGTTGACGAAGTCATCTGCAGAGAGGGAGGAGGGGGGGGGGGGAATTCAGGAGGGAGGAGAAGGTGGCAAAGAGCTTCCTAGGGTTAGAGGCAGATGCTTGGAATTTAGAGTGGTAGAAAGTGGCTTTAGCAGCAGAGACAGAGGAGGAAAATGTAGAGAGGAGGGAGTGAAAGGATGCCAGGTCCGCAGGGAGGTGAGTTTTCCTCCATTTCCGCTCGGCTGCCCGGAGCCCTGTTCTGTGAGCTCGCAATGAGTCGTCGAGCCACGGAGCGGGAGGGGAGGACCGAGCCGGCCTGGAGGATAGGGGACATAGAGAGTCAAAGGATGCAGAAAGGGAAGAGAGGAGGGTTGAGGAGGCAGAATCAGGAGATAGGTTGGAGAAGGTATGAGCAGAGGGAAGAGATGATAGGATGGAAGAGGAGAGAGTAGCGGGGGAGAGAGAGCGAAGGTTGGGACGGCGCGATACCATCCGAGTAGGGGCAGTGTGGGAAGTGTTGGATGAGAGCGAGAGGGAAAAGGATACAAGGTAGTGGTCGGAGACTTGGAGGGGAGTTGCAATGAGGTTAGTGGAAGAACAGCATCTAGTAAAGATGAGGTCGAGCGTATTGCCTGCCTTGTGAGTAGGGGGAAGGTGAGAGGGTGAGGTCGAAAGAGGAGAGGAGTGGAAAGAAGGAGGCAGAGAGGAATGAGTCAAAGGTAGACGTGGGGAGGTTAAAGTCGCCCAGGACTGTGAGAGGTGAGCCGTCCTCAGGAAAGGAGCTTATCAAGGCATCAAGCTCATTGATGAACTCTCCGAGGGAACCTGGAGGGCGATATATGATAAGGATGTTAAGCTGAAAGGGCTGGTAACTGTGACAGCGTGGAATTCAAAGGAGGCGATAGACAGATGGGTAAGGGGAGAGAGAGAGAATGACCACTTGGGAGAGATGAGGATCCCGGTGCCACCACCCCGCTGACCAGAAGCTCTCGGGTGTGCGAGAACACGTGGGCGGACGAAGAGAGAGCAGTAGGAGTAGCAGTGTTATCTGTGGTGATCCATGTTTCCGTCAGTGCCAAGAAGTCGAGGGACTGGAGGGAGGCATAGGCTGAGATGAACTCTGCCTTGTTGGCCGCAGATCGGCAGTTCCAGAGGCTACCGGAGACCTGGAACTCCACGTGGGTCGTGCGCGCTGGGACCACCAGATTAGGGTGGCCGCGGCCACGCGGTGTGGAGCGTTTGTATGGTCTGTGCAGAGAGGAGAGAACAGGGATAGATAGACACATAGTTGACAGGCTACAGAAGAGGCTACGCTAATGCAAAGGAGATTGGAATGACAAGTGGACTACACGTCTCGAATGTTCAGAAAGTTAAGCTTACGTAGCAAGAATCTTATTGACTAAAATGATTGAAATGATACAGTACTGCTGGAGTAGGCTAGCTGGCAGTGGCTGCGTTTTTGACACTACACTAATCAAGTCGTTCCGTCGAGTGTAATAGTTTCTACAGTGCTGCTATTCGGGGGCTAGCTGGCTAGCTAGCAGTGTTGATTGCGTTACGTTACAAGAACGACAATAGCTGGCTAGCTAACCTAGAAAATCGCTCTAGACTACACAATTGTCTTAGATAAAAAGACGGCTATGTAGCTAGCTAGCTACGATCAAACAAATCAAACCGTTGTACTGTAATGAAGTGAAATGAAAATGTGATACTACCTGTGGAGCGAAGCGGAATGTTGACCGGGTAGTTGAAGTTCTATTCGGTAGAGGTTGGCTAGCTGTTGGCTAGCTAGCTAGCAGTATCTCCTACGTTAAGGACGACAAATAGCTGGCTAGCTAACCTCGGTAAATTAAGATAATCACTCTAAGTCTACACACTCTAAACTACACAATTATCTTGGATACGAAGACAGCAAAGACAACTATGTAACTAGCTAACACTACACTAATCGAGTCGTTCAGTTGAGTGTAATAGTTTCTACAGTGCTGGTGGACGGTGGACGTTAGCTAGCTGCTGGGCAGATAGCAGTGTAGACTACGTTAGGACGACGAAATACGATAATTACGCAATTATCTTTGATACAAAGACGGCTATGTAGCTAGCTAAGAAGAAATTGCTAAGATTAGACAAATCAAACCGTTGTACTATAATGAAATGTAATGAAAAGTTATACTACCTGCGGACCGAAGTGTAGATGCGACCGCTCGCTCCAACCCGGAACCGGAAGCCATGATGTTTTGGATCATTGTCTTGTTGGAAGACTAATCTTCGTCCCAGTCTCAGGTCTTTTGCAGACTCCATTAGGTTTTCTTCCAGAATGGTCCTGTATTTGGCTCCATCCATCTTCCCATCAATTTTAACCACCTTCCCTGTCCCTGCTGAAGAAAATCAGGCCCAAACCATGATGTTGCCACCACCATGTTTGACAGTGGGGATGGGTGATGAGCTGTGTTGCTTTTTACGCCAAACATAACGTTTTGCATTGTTGCCAAAAAGTTCAATTTTGGTTTCATCTGCCCAGAGCACCTTCTTCCACATGTTTGGTGTGTCTCCCAGGTGGCTTGTGGCAAACTTTAAACAACACTTTTTATGGATATCTTTAAGAAATGGCTTTCTTCTTGCCACTCTTCCATAAAGGCCAGATTTGTGCAATATACGACTGATTGTTGTCCTATGGACAGAGTCTCCCACCTCAGCTGTAGATCTCTGCAGTTCATCCAGAGTGATCATGGGTCTCTTGGCTGCATCTCTGATCAGTCTTCTCCTTGTATGAGCTGAAAGTTTAGAGGGACGGCCAGGTCTTGGTAGATTTGCAGTGGTCTGATACTCCTTCCATTTCAATATTATCGCTTGCACAGTGCTCCTTGGGATGTTTAAAGCTTGGGAAATCTTTTTGTATCCAAATCCGGCTTTAAACTTCTTCACAACAGTATCTCGGACCTGCCTGGTGTGTTCCTTGTTCTTCATGATGCTCTCTGCGCTTTTAACGGGCCTCTGAGACTATCACAGTGCAGGTGCATTTATACGGAGACTTGATTACACACAGGTGGATTGTATTTATCATCATTAGTCATTTCGGTCAACATTGGATCATTCAGAGATCCTCACTGAACTTCTGGAGAGAGTTTGCTGCACTGAAAGTAAAGGGGCTGAATAATTTTGCACGCCCAATTTTTCAGTTTTTGATTTGTTAAAAAAGTTTGAAATATCCAATAAATGTCGTTCCACTTCATGATTGTGTCCCACTTGTTGATTCTTCACAAAAAATACAGTTTTATATCTTTATGTTTGAAGCCTGAAATGTGGCAAAAGGTCGCAAAGTTCAAGGGGGCCGAATACTTTCACAAGGCACTGTATATATTAAAACAACTGAAGCTATATGGGCTGTATTGTAATACCTGTATATATTAAAACAACTGAAGCTATATGGGCTGTATTGTAATACCTGTATATATTAAAACAACTGAAGCTATATGGGCTGTATTGTAATACCTGTATATATTAAAACAACTGAAGCTATATGGGCTGTATTGTAATACCTGTATATATTAAAACAACTGCAGGCTGTTAATACGAAGTAGAAGGCAGACGGTTACAGAATAGGATTCAAAGAGCACATTAGCGATTTTCTGTCCTCATCCAATTACCGCAGTGACTAATGTAAGGTTGGACATAGTGCGGTGGATATGAGTGACTGAGTGAGTGACTGACAGTAGACTAAATGCAGGCCAGAAGGTTCAATCTCCGGAAAGAGCCCTTACCAGGCCTTCTTCTCGTGTCCTGAGCCGTACTATCATCAATAACAGGAATACCATTCCACAGAGTTTAAGTATGACAGTATTGGTTTTGAATACCATTCCACAGAGTTTAAGTATGACACTCTTGGTTTTGAATACCATTCCACAGAGTTTAAGTATGACAGTATTGGTTTTGAATACCATTCCACAGAGTTTAAGTATGACACTCTTGGTTTTGAATACCATTCCACAGAGTTTAAGTATGACAGTATTGGTTTTGAATACCATTCCACAGAGTTTAAGTATGACAGTATTGGTTTTGAATACCATTCCACAGAGTTTAAGTATGACACTCTTGGTTTTGAATACCATTCCACAGAGTTTAAGTATGACAGTATTGGTTTTAAATACCATTCCACAGAGTTTAAGTATGACACTCTTGGTTTTGAATACCATTCCACAGAGTTTAAGTATGACACTCTTGGTTTTGAATACCATTCCACAGAGTTTAAGCATGACAGTATTGGTTTCGAATACCATTCCACAGAGTTTAAGTATGACACTCTTGGTTTTGAATACCATTCCACAGAGTTTAAGTATGACAGTATTGGTTTTGAATACCATTCCACAGAGTTTAAGTATGACACTCTTGGTTTTGAATACCATTCCACAGAGTTTAAGTATGACAGTATTGGTTTCGAATACCATTTCACAGAGTTTAAGAGGAAAACAGTAGAGTATAAAAATAATCTCCCTTTCTGCGGTATAAAAACATAGAAGTTGTTCTCTTTTTAGTTAAAGCTGCAATATATAACCCGACCAAATTCACATAGAAATGTGAGTTATAGATCTGTCATTCTCATCGAAAGCAAGTCTAAGAAGCGGTATACAGTGCCTAGCAAAAGTATTAATCCCCCTTGGTGTTTTTCCTATTTTGTTGCATTACAGCCTGTAGTTTAAATGGATTTTGAGTTGAATGTCATATAATGGACATAAACAAAATAGTCCAAATTGGTGAAGTGAAATGAAATCAACAAAAATATATTTTTTTAAAAACTGAAAAGAAGTGGGTGCATATGTATTCACCCCCTTCGCTACGAAGCCCCTAAATAAGATCTGGTGCAACCAATTACCTTCAGAAGTCACATAATTAGTTAAATAAAGTCCACCTGTGTGAAATCTAAGTGTCACATGATCTCATGTGTCTTGGCTGTGCAGACATTTACACACATGCGCTCAAGCAAACACTCATATTGATACATCTCAACTTTGCATGGTTTTGTGCCAAAACATGATTTATAAATGAGGCCCCTTCCATCCTAATCTATGGATCTGTCATATCTTTAATCTGAGCCATGAGGGAAGTTTGTCATCAGGCCTGAAGTGAAGCCAAAGTCATTCCGCTACCCACGAGTGGTAAAGAGGGCATTTACTGGTTCTAACAGCAGACCTATAAGCTTGCTGCCAGCTCTTAGCAAACTATTGGAAAAATTAGTCTTTGACCAAATACAATGCTATTTCTCTGTAAACAAATTAACAGATTTTCAGCATGTTTATAGAGAAGGGCACTCAATATGTACTGCACTGACACAAATGACTGATGATTGTTTGAAAGAAATTGATAAGAAGATTGTGGGAGCTGTACTGTTAGATTTCAGTGCAGCCTTTAATATTATTGACCATAACCTGTTGTTGAAAAAACTTAAGTGCTATGGCTTTTCAAACTCTGCCATATTGTGAACTCAGAGCTATCTATCTAAAGAACTCAAAGGGTTTTCTTTAATGGAAGCGTCTAATGTCAAACATGTAAAGTATGGTGTACCACAGGGCAGCACTCTAGGACCTCTACTTTTTTCATTTTTTTACCAATGACCTGCCACTGGCATTAAACAAAGCCTGTGTGTCCATGTATGCTGATGATTCAACCATATAAGCATCAGCAACCACAGCTAATGAATTCACTGAAACCCTTAACAAAAAGTTGCAGTCTGTCTAAGAGTATTGTATTTGGTACAAATCATTCCTTAAGTTCTAGACCTCAGTTGAATCTGGTAATGAATGGTGTGGCTGCTGAACAAGTTGAGGAGACTAAATTACTTGCCGTTACCTTAGATTGTAAACTGTCGTGGTCAATGGTTGTAAAGATGGGGAGAGGTCGAGTCGTAATAAAGAGATGCTCTGCTTTTTTGACACCACACTCCAAAAAGCAATAGTTTTGTCTAATCTTGATTATTGTCCGGTCGTGTGGTCCAGTGCTGCAAGGAAAGACCTAGTTAAGCTGCAGCTGGTCCAGAACAGAGCGGCACCTTTTGCTCTTAATTGTAATCAGAGGGCTGATATAAATACTATGCATGTCAGTCTCTCTTGGATAAGAGTTGAGAGACTGACTGCATCACTTCTTTTGATAAGAAACATGAACGTGTGGAAAATCCCAAATTGTTTGCATAGTCAACTTACACACAGCTCTGACACACATACTTATCCCACCAGACATGTCACCAGGGGTCTTTTCACAGTCCCCAAATCCAGAACAAATTCAAGAAAGTGTACAGTATTATATAGAGACATTATTGCATAGAACTTCCTTCCATCTCATATTGCTCAAATAAACAGCAAACTGGGTTTCAACAAACAGATAAAGCAACACCTCGCGGCACAACGCCTCTCCTCTATTTGACCTGGATAGTTTGTGTGCTTGTATTGATATGTAGGCTACTTGTGCCTTTTTAAAAATGTATGTAGTTCTGTCCTTGAGCTGTTCTTGTCTAATGATGTTCTGTATTATGTCATGCTGCATTATGTTTCATGTTCTGTGTTCCATGTTCTGTGTGGACCACAGAAAGAGAAGCTACTGCTTTTGCAACAGCTAATGGGGAATTTGCCAAACAGCACTGGCTCTTGTATTAGAGCCGGTGCTTTCGTCAGAAAATGAAAATAGAACTCTTTGGCCAATGTCGATATTGAATACGAACTTGATCATGGGTTGTCATTTAGATGCAGCAAGCCTACACCTTCCAAACATTGAACAAACATTTGTTTATTGCTGCAAATACAATACTAGTATGGTGTCATGGGCCTGTCAGCAGGCTCTTGTCGTTCCGTTGTGTGGATTCCTCCGATCTTTTAAGGTAAGACAAAACTGATATGATCTTATATGCCGTGAACTGGCTTTTTTGCAGGGATCAATATTATTATTTTGCCTGTTACTTATAAACATGGCTGACAATGTCACAGTAGAATGGCGCTTGATGAGGACGGAACACATGCATTATGATTCTGAACGGTCAGACCGCTAGCAACAACAAGCTTCTGCCATGTGGGTAATTGTAGAGGTGGCTCGTTTCAGCTCGTTATTGAAAACATGTCATTTTGTGTTGACAGATTTCATGTCTATGCTAATATGTCAAAACAATTCACTATCTAACCGACTAATGCGTTTGATACAAAGTGCTCATTGTGTATATGTACGGTTCGTATAAACAATGAGACTAAAATAGTTGTCAACAATCTAAGCCAACCGTATGTTTTTTGCCCCATAAGTTGTGCTCGCGTCTGTTGTTAAACAACCAGTCTGTGTTTGTATTTATTATGGTTCCCCATTAGCACTCTCCCTGGGGTCCATTAAAATTAAGGCAGTTTATACAATTGTAAAAACATTCACAGATTTCACAACACACCGTGTGCCCCCAGACCCATACACCACCACATATCTACAGTTCTAAATCCGTATGTTATAGTACTGTGGAATAGAGTTCCATGTAGTCATGGCTCTATGTAGTACTGTGGAATAGAGTTCCATGTAGTCGTGGCTCTATGTAGTACTGTGGAATAGAGTTCCATGTAGTCGTGGCTCTATGTAGTACTGTGGAATAGAGTTCCATGTAGTCATGGCTCTATGTAGTACTGTGGAATAGAGTTCCATGTAGTCATGGTTCTATGTAGTACTGTGGAATAGAGTTCCATGTAGTCATGGTTCTATGTAGTACTGTGGAATAGAGTTCCATGTAGTCATGGCTCTATGTAGTACTGTGGAATAGAGTTCCATGTAGTCATGGCTCTATGTAGTACTGTGGAATAGAGTTCCATGTAGTCATGGCTCTATGTAGTACTGTGGAATAGAGTTCCATGTAGTCATGGCTCTATGTAGTACTGTGGAATAGAGTTCCATGTAGTCATGGCTCTATGTAGTACTGTGGAATAGAGTTCCATGTAGTCATGGCTCTATGTAGTACTGTGTAATAGAGTTCCATGTAGTCATGGCTCTATGTGGTACTGTGCCCCTCCCATAGTCTGTTCTGGACTTGGGGACTGTGAGGAGACCTCTGGTGGCATGTCTTGTGGGGTATGCATGGTTGTCTGAGCTGTGCGCCAGTAGTTTAGACAGACAGCTCGGTACATTCAGCATGTCACTTCTCACAAATACAAGTAGTGATGAAGTCAATCTCTCCTCCACTTAGAGCCAGGAGAGATTGACATGCATATTATTAATGTTAGCTCTCTGTGTACATCCAAGGGCCAGTGGTGCTGCCCTGTCCTGAGCCGATTGCAATTTCCCTAAGTCCCTCTTTGTAGCACCTGACTGAACAGTAGACCAGGTGGAACAAAACTAAGGCCTGTAGGATCTGACCAATCAGTCAAAAAGGAAGCCCCACTAGAACAGTTTACTAGAGAAAGACTTACCCTGATGAAATAAATTGAGCAGGAACAATTTAGGTTATTGTCTCAGAGCTTACCTTTACTCTCTAGTCCTTGTACTAAAATGAGACCTGCTGTGAGGTGGACTTCAACACTTCAACACAAACTTCAACACGAGTCCTTCATTGAGGAAATGTCTTTATTCTGCCCTGGTAGCAGGTACTGAGACAGAGGCTGACAGTCAGGCATCAAAGAGTGGCTCTACATTTAAACCTCAATTACAACATCAACGTTATTTTTTTAACATTTTTTTACTCAACTGTTTTTCGTTTTCTATAGATTATTCAAATTAAACTATATGTATACAACATTAAACCAAGATTAGGGGCAAGCCATTACATTTCCCAGTATAATTAATCTGTAAAAACCAAAACATGTTAAAAGCCATAAAATAACAAAATCTGAAAACACAGCCATGCGGACTCTTCAACAAACCAAACACTTTTTTTTTGATCCATTGCGAGATTATTAAAGGTATATTTTCGTATGTTAGAGAATAACTGCATTACTAAACAACGAATAAGAAATCAGTCTTTTCTTCAGATAATGTAGTATAATAACAGGGGCCTGTGTTAAACATTAGAACACATTGCAGTCTGGCCTTATTGAGGACAAGACGATAGATTTTACACCACTTTATGCATTATGCCACTTAAAAAATAAAAAAATAAACCATAATTCAAAATTACAGCTTATGAGGTAAATAAAACATTACTGGCGACTGATTAAATTAATTAAATTATGATTAAAGACTGGTTAAGATTAAAGATTAAATTATGGGCTTCACAACGAGGTATTAAACTCTCTCACTAACAACCAACACTGACTGTATGCAACTAGAAATAACATACATGTTCGGTAGTAACATGTATCATGATCCTCTGGATTTATTAACAATTAGATGCGTCTTTTTCATAACTTCAACCTGGGAAGTCGGTCCCGAAAATAAGAGGGGGGTGGGGGGGTTCAAAAAAGGAGAAGATGCTGAGGAGGCCCCGTTGTCATGGAGAAGCAGAGGGTACAAATAGTATCAGCTTGGAAGGAGAAGTTTAGGTCCCAACCACAGGTCGTGTCAATCGCTAGCCAAAACAGAAACATCGTGGACAAACTGGGTGCTGCAGTAAGCCTATACAGTGAGCTGCAGGACAAAATCGGGTCTTATTTATTAGGCAACAAACGGAAGAAAACAGACTCACATTTGTTTGAAAATTGTCCGAATTGGAACTCATTTCTTTTTTTTCTTCCCCGTTGCAAAACATTTAAAAAAACGTGTGCCCTAATGAACGCATCGCTAGTCTATATGGCTGACAGGACCAGGCCCTATCCGATGTGGTCTGTAGATTCTAAACAAACCCCTTGGTTAATATCAGAGACAACAGAGTAAAAAAGGTACATATAGGCGTTTCAGGCCGACGACATTGCAGTCTTTCTACGGGAATCAACCAATGGCAGCGTGTCACGTATATGGAACATTGCTGTATCATACGATGCGGTTAACTCACATTTTTAAAACTCCAGTTGTTGTGAGATCTGGCAGGCGACTGCAACGTCGTCTGTCTGGAACGTGACCACAGACTAGATTAAATGAATAAGGGGTGGACTGGTGGGACAGGTCCTAGTAACTACTGTCGAAATCTTTCTTGTCCTTCTTCCCTTCGCCCTCGAAGCCGTCCGCTCCGTCGATGTCGCGGCGGCGCTTGCGGTTGTTGTGGACGTTGAAGCGAGGGTTCATCTGGGGCAGTGGGTCCATGCCCAGCACCTTGTGGATCTGACGGAAGGCGAGCAGCCGCAGAGCAAACTGGACAGAGACACAGTGAGACACAGCCTCATAACTACACACAGTACATTACATTTATGGTGTACCTCAAGGATCTGTTGTCGCGCCGTTATCGTGTATAGAGACCAATCAATATGTGCCTCTGTAATCCTGTGGTACTGATCCTCCAATCAGACACCATGTTATTTTTAATCCCAGGCCCTCGCCCCCCTTTTTGGTAGGCCGTCATTGTAAATAACAATTTGTTTTTAACTGACTTGCCTAGTTAAATAAAGGTTAAATGAAGACTGTATTCATAGTCATCGGTTACTGGGTTATTATGGTTTATATAAAATGATTTTATTTACAGACAATGAGTTTATACTGCTTTCCAACAAGTCTCAAAACCTTTAAGGAAGAGCCATTACAATGCATGTACCTTCCATTACAATGCATGTACCTTCCATTACAATGCATGTTGGATGGCCAGTACCTTTGATGATTGATGGCTCAAATGATCCTTTCCGGAGGCTATTATAACGTGTACATTATATATATATTTATTCTAAACCCCATTAGTACCTGGGCACTTGAGGTGATGTCCTCTCGGTGCTGCTCCTCCATGGTTGTCAGGGTGTCAGTGGGGTTCTTCTCACACGGGTCGACCAATCCCGGACCACCTAGAAGGACAGACCGACACCTATCAGCATTCTGCTAACCCCACAACACTGGGGGGGGGGGATGTCTATCAGGATCATCAAAAACAGTCAGCCATGATCAAAATCCAGGTATAAAAGAAAGATAAACACTGGTACTGACAGGTAAGAATGTCTATACCACCAGCCACGTTGGAGGGTGGTCCATTTGAAGGGCTCTACAGTGTGAGCACTACATTAGAGCACTACATTAGGATTAGAAGAACGCTACAGTAGCCGTTTTCAAAGTGTTACTGCGGTTCTGTTTCATAGCTGCTAATTGCACAAAGAAATACGAATCCTATATCCACCCTAGCATAACAGTCTAATTTACACAGTCTACAAAAATGAGACTGTCCTCATATTTCTCGGCTATTTACATTTGTTTTGTTCGCAAGCTTGCTTGTTTATCAATGTTAGTTTGAGGCTGCTGCGTCAACTGATTGCGAAGTCAGATCCCCACAGGTGACAGGTGACTCAAATGGCTCCGTTACCACGGCAACCTCCCACCCCTTAAAGGGACGGCTGAAGATTTTTGTCTTGATATTTTTGTTGAAAAGGTCACAAAAACGATTATGAAATGTAGCTTTATACGACTAATTCTTACGAAAACATTTGATTTAGAAATATTACAATGCACATTTTATGCAATTATAGCAGAAACTAAATTTGGCTAGTAAATGTTTTAAAATTGACCTGCCACAGTGACTAGTGGACCAGAAAGTACATGTTAGACTGTGGTAAGACTATTTTGACCAATCAGTCAAAAATACGACATTGTCATGGTTACCGGGGAGCAGGACTCCGGAGGAAATACATTCAAAGACTCGTCTCAGTGCGTCGCCTGGGCTCAGGGGGCCAGAGGCACTGCTAATGGTCTTCTCTACCAACAGCTCCATGGCCTGGAGAAAAGACACCAATCACAGGAAGGGAGAATGTACAGGTCAGTAAAGCAGGAGAACATTTCAAAATGGTCCTTCTGGCTTTTAATTCCAGTCTGGAAAGACTAGGGACGCAAGAGAAGTCATTTCTATTACGCTCCCTCTGCTTCAAAAACACCGCCATCACTTTATAACGTTGAAGAGAAGAGAAATATCAGCCTGACAACGAACTCACCCAGCTGGGGAAGGAGGACCACGTGGGGACCCTCTGACAGAGGTCACGCAGGATTCGAATAACAATCACGCAGGACTGGAGTCCGTTGGCCCTAGCCTTGCGGTGCAACGACACGTTTAGTTTAGTGACAGTAAGGAGACTGGAGCAGACAACAAGGGATCATAGTACACAATATATACACACATTACAAACAGGTCTGTCAGAGGTTCAAATACCACTGTGCACAATGGAAGCTTGTGATTGGTTGGTTGATTGATTGAAGCATTGTTATAAATGGCCGTAATTGGTTGGGAATCAGCTGCCATTTCCAGGAGTATTTCACCTCGCCGTAACGTTAGTGAAAAGAGAGAGTTCACAGTTTGCAAGATGAAACAAGAAAAGTTTAGGTTTAGTTTTCCTTGTCATCTTATAAACTTTGACTTCTCGGGTTGTTCCAGGTGTTTCACAGACAGTCCGGTACTAAAGAAGATATAGGGGACAGAGAGTGGAGGGAATCTGCTTTACTTTGCCTGTGCGTTTGCTTTTTGGACATAGCAGCGACACAGTAAACTAATCAGATGTCCCTTCTCTCAATCCCCATCATTCCACTAACAGAAAATAAAAGCTACAAATGCTCAACATGGAAGCTCTTATCAGATGACAAAGATATCTCTGCAGCCTTATGGAATCATGTTTTAACATTAAGAAAAAACAGTCTTATGGAGCCAAGGAAAAACAAAGGAATGCCATTTGAATTTTTTTTTTTGGACCAGAAAATTAAACAATTCTAAAGTTAAACTTGAATAAATATCATAAAGATGAAATAGTCAAATCTGGTCAAAAAACATTATCATTACAAGGGTGGCATCCTTGAATATTTGTATTTATAAAATGAAAATCAGTTTTGTTGATGCTTAAAATTTATTATTAAATAATTCCTTCATTAAAAATATAATTAAAAACCAAAAGGTAAATAAAAAATAAAAGCATCTCATAAGGCTACAATAAGAAAGTAAGATGGATGTGTCCGAACCTGGAACCACTTAGCGTGCCGCAGAGCCGCCAGAGCGGCAAGGCATTTTAGCCTGTCCAAGACGTCCTCTGGGTCTTTCACCAAGGTTACATCTAAAAACGAATGAGTCCAATTGTCAAAATGGTGGTCGGTTGGGTTGGTGGTTGTGGTGAGGAAGAGGGAGGAGGAGGAGGAGGAACGGGTGTTTGACCAGGTAAAGCAAGACTCATTGGGCTTGAAGACACAAACACATTGCCACACATATCAAGTTTCAGGGTTTCAGGAAGGAACTAGGAATTTAACTACTCTTTGATTTATTTTCTGCCAAATGAACCAAATGAACGACCAGCAACCTGAACTCACCTCGATATAACTAGGGATTGGAGATGTAGTGTCATGAATGTAACATTATACCTCACACCAATGTGAATCTTTGGTTATATGTTAGGTTAGGGGGGGGGGGGGGGGGTTGTCAATTATGGGACTTGCGTAAAATGCTGATCAAAATAGAAGCAGGATGAGTTTAACCACAGAGCTACAACAGCCAGAGAATTATCAAACAACTCTTGCTTAGGTCTTGCGTGAAGGCGGACCTAGTTGTCCCAACAGTGATCATATAGTCCCCCCCTCCCAAAAAAAACTCAACTGTAATATGTTGGTAACGTGTTGAAATGCAACACCTGATAGAGAAGTTTAAAAACTGAGAAGTTTGTTAATAACGTTGCTTGTTAATGCAAGCAACGTTATGCCAATCATTAGTCAATTTCAGTCTTACAATCCTTACAACCGAGTTGACAGCGTAGGTGGATTCCAATGGGTCATGGTATAAACAAATATATAAGTAAATATAAATAAAATATATATAAGTAGAACAAACAAAAGGAGAGACCGAATCTGAAGTCCATCTGTGAACAGTGATGACTTGTTGCTTGGCGTGTGAATGGAGTTGCTACTAACAGCAAGTGGTGTGGCAATGGTAGGTGTGGCAGAGTGTTTAGCTGTTTGGGAGGGGGGGGGGGGGGGACCTTGGTCAAAAATCCTTCCGCAGGAGCTGGTTGGCTGGGGTTGGAAACCTCTAATACATTTCAGAGGGCTTTGGGACTGGACCAGTTAGAAAGATGGAAATTATGGTGACAGCAGCGTGTTGGAAAGCATACAACATGCTCCCCCAGCAGCAAAAATAATGGTTAGATTGGACATCACTGCATGCATGGCTGGGGTGAGTCATACCTGGCTGATAGGTTGGCAGATACTACTGATACTACTCCTACTAACTCAGGTCCAACCACAGAGTCCTCTGCCAAAAGCCTTCATCCCTGGCCTACCGGAGGTGGGCCACGTCCACATTTTGTGTTACTTTTCTTGTGAAGTGTGTACTTGCTCAATTTCTGGACACTGGATTTACCACTGGTGGATAAATC
This sequence comes from Oncorhynchus masou masou, assembly GCF_036934945.1. NCBI lineage: Eukaryota > Metazoa > Chordata > Actinopteri > Salmoniformes > Salmonidae > Oncorhynchus > Oncorhynchus masou. Next base: position 3,917,554 of record NC_088236.1, on the reverse strand, counting down.
AGGGAATAGTCTTGGGGACAGAACACCAACCCCATGCTTTCAAATCCATTGACAGAGTGCACAAGTGTACACTTCTGGAAAGGGTGGGACATTTGGCACAACAAAACATATAGGTGCGTGCTAGAAACACGAGTGTTCCATTGTTGAGATGGACATAGACATAGACACCACCCCCCCCCCCCCCCAAAAAAGGTCAATTTCAGCCTGGCAACACTCACTACTTCAACCCTCCATTGTCAACAAATGCAAGAGGATGGAAAGTAATGTGATGGAAAAGGGCTTCGAGTCATATCTGACAGAAGGATGAGCTACAATAAGGAAATGGGAGTGGGGACACTAGGCTTTGGTATGAAGGGGACACCAGTTCACTCAGGGACTACTTCACAACTACCTCACTGCCTGACAAAAAAGTACGTTTTGTTTCCTGTGGGGGGGGGGGGGGGGGGGGGATGTGAGCCTACTTCCTGTTTCCTGTTTAGAAAACGGTCTGTTCTGTAACCCTTTTCTATCTACACTTGTCATTTGGGCAAATCCCAAATGGACTAAAATAAACAAAACTTTTTTTTTTGCTGAAAATCTCCCCGGTGACATCAATCTATGAACGATTTGAGTTCATTTCAGTGAGCCCACCTCTTCCCTGTCCTAATGGTATCCTCTGTAGAGAAAAAAAATGTTTCTCTGATGTGTGTAGTTCTGAGCTAAATAACAATTGACCCGGTAGGGTTGGTTTAACGTAGCGATGCAACTGAAAAAAAAACAACAACCCCGAAACAAAAAATGTATCTTACCTGTGAACAAAAAAAGAAAAAAAATAGACTGCGTTGTCAAACACTGATCATGCTTTGTTTGTAAGGGGCTTTTCAAGGGGGCACCGAAGCAGAGTTGGAGATCTAAGATCTACTCTGCTGGCACTATTACAACAGGATCTAAACTTCACAAGGAGTGCTGAGCTGACCATGACTAGAGAGAAGGGTTTTTATCCCTCCAATGACGAGTCTGATGCAGATTTCCCTTTACGGCACAGATTTTTTTTATTTTTTATTAAAAAGATGGCTTCTCGAACACAAAAATAAAGTGTTGCGACAATCTGAATTCTACCAAATGGTAGTTCCTTGTATTATTTTTCGTATTGCGAGTTAAAAAAACACACTAAAATAGAATGTCTACCCCAAGGTTGAGACGTCACGCTAAGCACGAGTACTGTTTTTGCGAATGACCCAACCAGCTTCTCCTGTCATGACATGCTCCAGCACCTCCTTGGTTGAAGTTTAAAACAACTAGCGTTTCTAAAAGACAAAAATAAAAATATATTAAAAAAAAAAAAATCGAGAGGAGAGCGAGAGGCTTGGATGCCCAATAGATTAAATCCACTTAGTGGCCAGGGCAAACTATAGTCACATTTAAAGTGCCACCAGGGTAGGTCTCTTCAGGATCAGTTAACATAAAGGAATTTATCTTACAGGGTACATTTGGGCTTGCCCAGTGACCCCAGGTGAGCAGAGATTTCACATTAGGACTATTGAAATAGCCCAAAACATGTCAACTCCACACATCCAGCGCTCCTGGACAAACTAAACTAACGCACCCATAGCTAGGTGGCAGAGAGAAGGAGAAGGAGCAAGGGCTGAGAGAAGAGGGAGGGAGAAGGAGCAAGGGCTGAGAGAAGAGGGAGGGAGGAGGAGAGAAGGGCTGAGAGAAGAGGGAGGGAGGAGGAGAGAAGGGCTGAGAGGAGGGAGGGAGGAGGAGAGAAGGGCTGAGAGGAGGGAGGGAGGAGGGAGAGAAGGGCTGAGAGGAGGAGGGAGGAGGAGAGAAGGGCTGAGAGGAGGAGGGAGGAGGAGAGAAGGGCTGAGAGGAGGAGGAAGGAGGAGAGAAGGGCTGAGAGGAGGAGGGAGGAGGAGAGAAGGGCTGAGAGAAGAGGGAGGGAGGAGGAGAGAAGGGCTGAGAGAAGAGGGAGGGAAGGGCTGAGAGGAGGAGGAAGGAGGAGAGAAGGGCTGAGAGAAGAGGGAGGGAGGAGGAGAGAAGGGCTGAGAGAAGAGGGAGGGAGGAGGAGAGAAGGGCTGAGAAGAGGGAGGGAGGAGGAGAGAAGGGCTGAGAGGAGGAGGGAGGAGGAGAGAAGGGCTGAGAGGAGGAGGGAGGAGGAGAGAAGGGCTGAGAGGAGGAGGAAGGAGGAGAGAAGGGCTGAGAGGAGGAGGAAGGAGGAGAGAAGGGCTGAGAGGAGGAGGAAGGAGGAGAGAAGGGCTGAGAGGAGGAGGGAGGAGGAGAGAAGGGCTGAGAGGAGGAGGGAGGAGGAGAGAAGGGCTGAGAGGAGGAGGAAGGAGGAGAGAAGGGCTGAGAGGAGGAGGGAGGAGGAGAGAAGGGCTGAGAGGAGGAGGGAGGAGGAGAGAAGGGCTGAGAGGAGGAGGGAGGAGGAGAGAAGGGCTGAGAGAAGAGGGAGGGAAGGGCTGAGAGGAGGAGGGAGGAGGAGAGAAGGGCTGAGAGGAGGAGGGAGGAGAGAAGGGCTGAGAGAAGGAGGGAGGAGGAGAGAAGGGCTGAGAGGAGGAGGAAGGAGGAGAGAAGGGCTGAGAGGAGGAGGGAGGAGGAGAGAAGGGCTGAGAGGAGGAGGAAGGAGGAGAGAAGGGCTGAGAGAAGGAGGAAGGAGGAGAGAAGGGCTGAGAGGAGGAGAGAAGGGCTGAGAGGAGGAGAGAAGGGCTGAGAGGAGGAGAGAAGGGCTGAGAGGAGGAGGGAGGAGGAGAGAAGGGCTGAGAGAAGGAGGAAGGAGGAGAGAAGGGCTGAGAGGAGGAGGAAGGAGGAGAGAAGGGCTGAGAGGAGGAGGAAGGAGGAGAGAAGGGCTGAGAGGAGGAGGAAGGAGGAGAGAAGGGCTGAGAGGAGGAGGAAGGAGGAGAGAAGGGCTGAGAGAAGGAGGGAGGAGGAGAGAAGGGCTGAGAGGAGGAGGGAGGAGGAGAGAAGGGCTGAGAGGAGGAGGGAGGAGGAGAGAAGGGCTGAGAGGAGGAGGGAGGAGGAGAGAAGGGCTGAGAGCAGGAGGGAGGAGGAGAGAAGGGCTGAGAGAAGAGGGAGGGAAGGGCTGAGAGGAGGAGGGAGGAGGAGAGAAGGGCTGAGAGAAGGAGGGAGGAGGAGAGAAGGGCTGAGAGGAGGAGGAAGGAGGAGAGAAGGGCTGAGAGGAGGAGGGAGGAGGAGAGAAGGGCTGAGAGGAGGAGGGAGGAGGAGAGAAGGGCTGAGAGGAGGAGGAAGGAGGAGAGAAGGGCTGAGAGAAGGAGGAAGGAGGAGAGAAGGGCTGAGAGGAGGAGAGAAGGGCTGAGAGGAGGAGGGAGGAGGAGAGAAGGGCTGAGAGAAGGAGGAAGGAGGAGAGAAGGGCTGAGAGAAGAGGGAGGGAAGGGCTGAGAGGAGGAGGAAGGAGGAGAGAAGGGCTGAGAGAAGGAGGAAGGAGGAGAGAAGGGCTGAGAGAAGAGGGAGAGAAGGGCTGAGAGGAGGAGGAGAGAAGGGCTGAGAGGAGGAGGAGAGAAGGGCTGAGAGGAGGAGGAGAGAAGGGCTGAGAGGAGGAGGAGAGAAGGGCTGAGAGGAGGAGGGAGGAGGAGAGAAGGGCTGAGAGAAGAGGGAGGGAAGGGCTGAGAGGAGGAGGGAGGAGGAGAGAAGGGCTGAGAGAAGAGGGAGGAGGAGAGAAGGGCTGAGAGAAGGAGGAAGGAGGAGAGAAGGGCTGAGAGAAGAGGGAGGAAGGGCTGAGAGGAGGAGGAAGGAGGAGAGAAGGGCTGAGAGAAGAGGGAGGAGGAGAGAAGGGCTGAGAAGAGGAGGAGAGAAGGGCTGAGAGGAGGAGGAGAGAAGGGCTGAGAGGAGGAGGAGAGAAGGGCTGAGAGGAGGAGGAGAGAAGGGCTGAGAGGAGGAGGAGAGAAGGGCTGAGAGGAGGAGGAGAGAAGGGCTGAGAGGAGGAGGAAGGAGGAGAGAAGGGCTGAGAGGAGGAGGAAGGAGGAGAGAAGGGCTGAGAAGAGGGAGGGAGGAGGAGAGAAGGGCTGAGAGGAGGAGGGAGGAGGAGAGAAGGGCTGAGAGGAGGAGGGAGGAGGAGAGAAGGGCTGAGAGGAGGAGGAAGGAGGAGAGAAGGGCTGAGAGGAGGAGGAAGGAGGAGAGAAGGGCTGAGAGGAGGAGGGAGGAGGAGAGAAGGGCTGAGAGGAGGAGGAAGGAGGAGAGAAGGGCTGAGGAGGAGGGAGGAGGAGAGAAGGGCTGAGAGAAGAGGGAGGGAGGAGGAGAGAAGGGCTGAGAAGAGGGAGGGAAGGGCTGAGAGGAGGAGGAAGGAGGGAGAGAAGGGCTGAGAGAAGAGGGAGGGAAGGGCTGAGAGGAGGAGGAAGGAGGAGAGAAGGGCTGAGAGAAGGAGGAAGGAGGAGAGAAGGGCTGAGAGAAGAGGGAGGGAGGAGGAGAGAAGGGCTGAGAGAAGAGGGAGGGAGGAGGAGAGAAGGGCTGAGAAGAGGGAGGGAAGGGCTGAGAGGAGGAGGAAGGAGGAGAGAAGGGCTGAGAGAAGGAGGAAGGAGGAGAGAAGGGCTGAGAGAAGAGGGAGGGAGGAGGAGAGAAGGGCTGAGAAGAGGGAGGGAGGAGGAGAGAAGGGCTGAGAGGAGGAGGGAGGAGGAGAGAAGGGCTGAGAGGAGGAGGAGAGAAGGGCTGAGAGGAGGAGGAGAGAAGGGCTGAGAGGAGGGAGGGAGGAGGAGAGAAGGGCTGAGAGGAGGAGGAAGGAGGAGAGAAGGGCTGAGAGGAGGAGGAAGGAGGAGAGAAGGGCTGAGAGGAGGGAGGGAGGAGGAGAGAAGGGCTGAGAGGAGGAGGAAGGAGGAGAGAAGGGCTGAGAGGAGGAGGAAGGAGGAGAGAAGGGCTGAGAGGAGGAGGAAGGAGGAGAGAAGGGCTGAGAGGAGGAGGAAGGGCTGAGAGGAGGAGGAAGGAGGAGAGAAGGGCTGAGAGGAGGAGGAAGGAGGAGAGAAGGGCTGAGAGGAGGAGGAAGGAGGAGAGAAGGGCTGAGAGGAGGGAGGAGGAGGAGAGAAGGGCTGAGAGGAGGAGGGAGGAGGAGAGAAGGGCTGAGAGAAGAGGGAGGGAGGAGGAGAGAAGGGCTGAGAGGAGGAGGGAGGGAGGAGAGAAGGGCTGAGAGGAGGAGGGAGGAGGAGAGAAGGGCTGAGAGGAGGAGGGAGGAGGAGAGAAGGGCTGAGAGGAGGAGGGAGGAGGAGAGAAGGGCTGAGAGGAGGAGGAAGGAGGAGAGAAGGGCTGAGAGGAGGAGGGAGGAGGAGAGAAGGGCTGAGAGAAGGAGGGAGGAGGAGAGAAGGGCTGAGAGGAGGAGGGAGGAGGAGAGAAGGGCTGAGAGAAGGAGGAAGGAGGAGAGAAGGGCTGAGAGAAGGAGGAAGGAGGAGAGAAGGGCTGAGAGGAGGAGGGAGGAGGAGAGAAGGGCTGAGAGAAGGAGGAAGGAGGAGAGAAGGGCTGAGAGAAGGAGGAAGGAGGAGAGAAGGGCTGAGAGGAGGAGGGAGGAGGAGAGAAGGGCTGAGAGGAGGAGGAAGGAGGAGAGAAGGGCTGAGAGGAGGAGGAAGGAGGAGAGAAGGGCTGAGAGGAGGAGGGAGGAGGAGAGAAGGGCTGAGAGGAGGAGGGAGGGAGGAGGAGAGAAGGGCTGAGAGGAGGAGGGAGGGAGGAGGAGAGAAGGGCTGAGAGGAGGAGGGAGGAGGAGAGAAGGGCTGAGAGAAGGAGGAAGGAGGAGAGAAGGGCTGAGAGGAGGAGGGAGGGAGGAGAGAAGGGCTGAGAGGAGGAGGAAGGAGGAGAGAAGGGCTGAGAGGAGGAGGAAGGAGGAGAGAAGGGCTGAGAGAAGGAGGAAGGAGGAGAGAAGGAGTGAGAGGAGGAGGAAGGAGGAGAGAAGGGCTGAGAGGAGGAGGAAGGAGGAGAGAAGGGCTGAGAGGAGGAGGAAGGAGGAGAGAAGGGCTGAGAGGAGGAGGGAGGAGGAGAGAAGGGCTGAGAGGAGGAGGGAGGGAGGAGGAGAGAAGGGCTGAGAGGAGGAGGAAGGAGGAGAGAAGGGCTGAGAGGAGGAGGAGGAGGGAGAGAAGGGCTGAGAGAAGGAGGAAGGAGGAGAGAAGGGCTGAGAGAAGGAGGGAGGGAGGAGAGAAGGGCTGAGAGGAGGAGGAAGGAGGAGAGAAGGGCTGAGAGGAGGAGGAAGGAGGAGAGAAGGGCTGAGAGAAGAGGGAGGGAAGGGCTGAGAGGAGGAGGAAGGAGGAGAGAAGGGCTGAGAGGAGGAAGGAGGAGAGAAGGGCTGAGAGGAGGGAGGGAGGAGGAGAGAAGGGCTGAGAGAAGAGGGAGGGAAGGGCTGAGAGGAGGAGGAAGGAGGAGAGAAGGGCTGAGAGGAGGAAGGAGGAGAGAAGGGCTGAGAGGAGGGAGGGAGGAGGAGAGAAGGGCTGAGAGGAGGAGGGAGGAGGAGAGAAGGGCTGAGAGGAGGAGGGAGGAGGAGAGAAGGGCTGAGAGAAGAGGGAGGGAAGGGCTGAGAGGAGGAGGGAGGAGGAGAGAAGGGCTGAGAGGAGGAGGGAGGAGGAGAGAAGGGCTGAGAGGAGGAGGGAGGAGGAGAGAAGGGCTGAGAGGAGGAGGAAGGAGGAGAGAAGGGCTGAGAGGAGGGAGGGAGGAGGAGAGAAGGGCTGAGAGGAGGAGGAAGGAGGAGAGAAGGGCTGAGAGGAGGAGGAAGGAGGATAGAAGGGCTGAGAGGAGGGAGGGAGGAGGAGAGAAGGGCTGAGAGGAGGAGGAAGGAGGAGAGAAGGGCTGAGAGGAGGAGGAAGGAGGAGAGAAGGGCTGAGAGGAGGAGGAAGGAGGAGAGAAGGGCTGAGAGGAGGGAGGAGGAGGAGAGAAGGGCTGAGAGGAGGAGGGAGGAGGAGAGAAGGGCTGAGAGAAGAGGGAGGGAGGAGGAGAGAAGGGCTGAGAGAAGAGGGAGGAGGAGAGAAGGGCTGAGAGAAGAGGGAGGGAGGAGGAGAGAAGGGCTGAGAGGAGGAGGAGAGAAGGGCTGAGAGGAGGAGGAAGGAGGAGAGAAGGGCTGAGAGGAGGAGGAAGGAGGAGAGAAGGGCTGAGAGGAGGAGGGAGGAGGAGAGAAGGGCTGAGAGGAGGAGGGAGGAGGAGAGAAGGGCTGAGAGAAGAGGGAGGGAAGGGCTGAGAGGAGGAGGGAGGAGGAGAGAAGGGCTGAGAGGAGGAGGAGGAGGAGGAGAGAAGGGCTGAGAGGAGGGGGAGGGAGGAGGAGAGAAGGGCTGAGAGGAGGAGGGAGGAGGAGAGAAGGGCTGAGAGGAGGAGGAGGAGGAGGAGAGAAGGGCTGAGAGGAGGAGGGAGGAGGAGAGAAGGGCTGAGAGGAGGAGGAAGGAGGAGAGAAGGGCTGAGAGGAGGAGGGAGGAGGAGAGAAGGGCTGAGAGGAGGAGGGAGGAGGAGAGAAGGGCTGAGAGGAGGAGGGAGGAGGAGAGAAGGGCTGAGAGGAGGAGGGAGGAGGAGAGAAGGGCTGAGAGGAGGAGAGAAGGGCTGAGAGGAGGAGGGAGGAGGAGAGAAGGGCTGAGAGGAGGAGGAGGGAGGAGGAGAGAAGGGCTGAGAGGAGGAGGGAGGAGGAGAGAAGGGCTGAGAGGAGGAGGAGGGAGGAGGAGAGAAGGGCTGAGGAGGAGGAGGGAGGAGGAGAGAAGGGCTGAGAGGAGGAGGAAGGAGGAGAGAAGGGCTGAGAGGAGGAGAGAAGGGCTGAGAGAAGGAGGAAGGAGGAGAGAAGGGCTGAGAGGAGGAGGGAGGAGGAGAGAAGGGCTGAGAGAAGGAGGAAGGAGGAGAGAAGGGCTGAGAGGAGGAGGGAGGAGGAGAGAAGGGCTGAGAGGAGGAGGGAAGGAGGAGAGAAGGGCTGAGAGGAGGAGGAAGGAGGAGAGAAGGGCTGAGGAGGAGGAGGAAGGAGGAGAGAAGGGCTGAGAGGAGGAGGGAGGAGGAGAGAAGGGCTGAGAGGAGGAGGGAGGGAGGAGGAGAGAAGGGCTGAGAGGAGGAGGAAGGAGGAGAGAAGGGCTGAGAGGAGGAGGGAGGAGGAGAGAAGGGCTGAGAGAAGGAGGAAGGAGGAGAGAAGGGCTGAGAGGAGGAGGGAGGGAGGAGAGAAGGGCTGAGAGGAGGAGGAAGGAGGAGAGAAGGGCTGAGAGGAGGAGGAAGGAGGAGAGAAGGGCTGAGAGAAGGAGGAAGGAGGAGAGAAGGGCTGAGAGGAGGAGGAAGGAGGGAGAGAAGGGCTGAGAGGAGGAGGGAGGAGGAGAGAAGGGCTGAGAGGAGGAGGGAGGGAAGGGCTGAGAGGAGGAGGAAGGAGGAGAGAAGGGCTGAGAGGAGGAAGGAGGAGAGAAGGGCTGAGAGGAGGGAGGGAGGAGGAGAGAAGGGCTGAGAGGAGGAGGGAGGAGGAGAGAAGGGCTGAGAGGAGGAGGGAGGAGGAGAGAAGGGCTGAGAGGAGGAGGGAGGAGGAGAGAAGGGCTGAGAGGAGGAGGAAGGAGGAGAGAAGGGCTGAGAGAAGGAGGAAGGAGGAGAGAAGGGCTGAGAGGAGGAGGGAGGAGGAGAGAAGGGCTGAGAGGAGGAGGGAGGAGGAGAGAAGGGCTGAGAGAAGGAGGAAGGAGGAGAGAAGGGCTGAGAGAAGAGGGAGGGAGGGGCTGAGAGGAGGAGGAAGGAGGAGAGAAGGGCTGAGAGAAGAGGGAGGGAGGAGGAGAGAAGGGCTGAGAAGAGGGAGGGGGAGGAGGAGAGAAGGGCTGAGAGGAGGAGGGAGGAGGAGAGAAGGGCTGAGAGGAGGAGGGAGGAGGAGAGAAGGGCTGAGAGGAGGAGGAGAGAAGGGCTGAGAGGAGGAGGAGAGAAGGGCTGAGAGGAGGAGGAGAGAAGGGCTGAGAGGAGGAGGAAGGAGGAGAGAAGGGCTGAGAGAAGAGGGAGGGAGGAGGAGAGAAGGGCTGAGAAGAGGGAGGGAGGAGGAGAGAAGGGCTGAGAGGAGGAGGAGGAGGAGAGAAGGGCTGAGAGGAGGAGGGAGGAGGAGAGAAGGGCTGAGAGGAGGAGGAAGGAGGAGAGAAGGGCTGAGAGGAGGAGGAAGGAGGAGAGAAGGGCTGAGAGGAGGAGGGAGGAGGAGAGAAGGGCTGAGAGGAGGAGGAAGGAGGAGAGAAGGGCTGAGAGGAGGAGGGAGGAGGAGAGAAGGGCTGAGAGAAGAGGGAGGGAGGAGGAGAGAAGGGCTGAGAAGAGGGAGGGAAGGGCTGAGAGGAGGAGGAAGGAGGAGAGAAGGGCTGAGAGAAGAGGGAGGGAAGGGCTGAGAGGAGGAGGAAGGAGGAGAGAAGGGCTGAGAGAAGAGGGAGGGAGGAGGAGAGAAGGGCTGAGAAGAGGGAGGGAGGAGGAGAGAAGGGCTGAGAGGAGGAGGGGGAGGAGGAGAGAAGGGCTGAGAGGAGGAGGGAGGAGGAGAGAAGGGCTGAGAGGAGGAGGGAGGAGGAGAGAAGGGCTGAGAGGAGGAGGGAGGAGGAGAGAAGGGCTGAGAGGAGGGAGGGAGGAGGAGAGAAGGGCTGAGAGGAGGAGGAAGGAGGAGAGAAGGGCTGAGAGGAGGAGGAAGGAGGAGAGAAGGGCTGAGGAGGAGGGAGGGAGGAGGAGAGAAGGGCTGAGAGGAGGAGGAAGGAGGAGAGAAGGGCTGAGAGGAGGAGGAAGGAGGAGAGAAGGGCTGAGAGGAGGAGGAAGGAGGAGAGAAGGGCTGAGAGGAGGAGGAAGGAGGAGAGAAGGGCTGAGAGGAGGAGGGAGGAGGAGAGAAGGGCTGAGAGGAGGAGGGAGGAGGAAAGAAGGGCTGAGAGAAGAGGGAGGGAGGAGGAGAGAAGGGCTGAGAGGAGGAGGAGAGAAGGGCTGAGAGGAGGAGGGAGGAGGAGAGAAGGGCTGAGAGGAGGAGGGAGGAGGAGAGAAGGGCTGAGAGAAGAGGGAGGGAGGAGGAGAGAAGGGCTGAGAGGAGGAGGAAGGAGGAGAGAAGGGCTGAGAGGAGGAGGAAGGAGGAGAGAAGGGCTGAGAGGAGGAGGAAGGAGGAGAGAAGGGCTGAGAGGAGGAGGAAGGAGGAGAGAAGGGCTGAGAGGAGGAGGAAGGAGGAGAGAAGGGCTGAGAGGAGGAGGGAGGAGGAGAGAAGGGCTGAGAGGAGGAGGGAGGAGGAGAGAAGGGCTGAGAGAAGGAGGAAGGAGGAGAGAAGGGCTGAGAGAAGAGGGAGGGAAGGGCTGAGAGAAGGAGGAAGGAGGAGAGAAGGGCTGAGAGGAGGAGGGAGGAGGAGAGAAGGGCTGAGAGGAGGAGGGAGGAGGAGAGAAGGGCTGAGAGGAGGAGTAAGGAGGAGAGAAGGGCTGAGAGGAGGAGGAAGGAGGAGAGAAGGGCTGAGAGGAGGAGGGAGGAGGAGAGAAGGGCTGAGAGGAGGAGGGAGGGAGGAGAGAAGGGCTGAGAGGAGGAGGGAGGGAGGAGAGAAGGGCTGAGAGAAGGAGGAGGAGGAGGAGAGAAGGGCTGAGAGGAGGAGGGAGGAGGAGAGAAGGGCTGAGAGGAGGAGGGAGGAGGAGAGAAGGGCTGAGAGGAGGAGGGGGGAGGAGGAGAGAAGGGCTGAGAGGAGGAGGGAGGAGGAGAGAAGGGCTGAGAGGAGGAGGAAGGAGGAGAGAAGGGCTGAGAGGAGGAGGAGAGGAGGGGGAGAGAAGGGCTGAGAGGAGGAGGGAGGGGGAGAGAGAAGGGCTGAGAGGAGGAGGGAGGGAGGAGAGAAGGGCTGAGAGGAGGAGGAAGGAGGAGAGAAGGGCTGAGAGGAGGAGGGAGGAGGAGAGAAGGGCTGAGAGGAGGAGGAAGGAGGAGAGAAGGGCTGAGAGGAGGAGGAAGGAGGAGAGAAGGGCTGAGAGGAGGAGGGAGGGAGGAGAGAAGGGCTGAGAGGAGGAGGAAGGAGGAGAGAAGGGCTGAGAGGAGGAGGAAGGAGGAGAGAAGGGCTGAGAGAAGGAGGAAGGAGGAGAGAAGGGCTGAGAGGAGGAGGAAGGAGGAGAGAAGGGCTGAGAGGAGGAGGGAGGAGGAGAGAAGGGCTGAGAGGAGGAGGAAGGAGGAGAGAAGGGCTGAGAGGAGGAGGAAGGAGGAGAGAAGGGCTGAGAGGAGGAAGGAGGAGAGAAGGGCTGAGAGGAGGGAGGGAGGAGGAGAGAAGGGCTGAGAGGAGGAGGAGGAGGAGAGAAGGGCTGAGAGGAGGAGGAAGGAGGAGAGAAGGGCTGAGAGGAGGAGGAAGGAGGAGAGAAGGGCTGAGAGGAGGAAGGAGGAGGAGAGAAGGGCTGAGAGGAGGAGGAAGGAGGAGAGAAGGGCTGAGAGGAGGAGGGAGGAGGAGAGAAGGGCTGAGAGGAGGAGGAAGGAGGAGAGAAGGGCTGAGAGGAGGGCGATGTCTTTCCAACCTCCGTCCCGTGGCGGGGGTGTGGCAGGGGTCTCCTCCTCTCGGATGCTTGGGGAGGTCAGGGTGACGGTGACTGTCATTTTGGGGTCGGCTTCTGACGTCAGGATGATGGAACAGTCTTCGATGGAACCCTTCACCTCGTACTTCTCTGGGGTCACCAGCTGTCAATCAACCAAATCAAATCAACAGCTGGCACACAGGAAGGAAGTGTGTGACGCTGTGCAGAGTGGACTGTGTGTGTGCGTGCAGGGTGGACTGTAAGCGTGTGTGTGCAGGGTGGACTGTGCGCGTACCACCAGCTGTTTGGGCAGGTGTTCCACTATGCAGCTCAGCAGGGTCTTGGTGGGCTTCTCTGAACAGAGCAGGACCAGGTTGACGTTCTTGTCTCCGCGGAGCAGCAGGCCTTTAGCCAACACCCCTACCCGCATCACCCCCTTCAGAGCTCTACAGGAGGGAGGTGTTCATTAGTTATCTAATGTTATAAAACAGACTGAAACAGAGCAGCAGTCCTTTAGACAACACCCCCTTCAGAGCTCTACAGGAGGGAGGTGTTCATTAGTTATCTAACGTTAGAAACAGAGCAGCCGACTCAGAGTTCTATGCTTGACGTAGACGGTCCGCTATGCAGTGACGCAGGGTCTTGCTGGGCTTGGCTGAACAGAGTAGGACCAGGTTGAGCCAAAGGCAACAGCTCAGATATCACACGGGAATCAAATGAAAAATGACACAGGGAATCAATAGAACGTGGCTCAAAGACGGACAAAAACAATATAACATTCAAAATGGGTGAACCTCCTCCTCCTCACCTGTCTTGGGCAGTCTTTGGGACCTCCTTCTCTTTCTCCTCCCCAGTCGTCTCCTTAGTCTTCTCCTGATCTGTGATGTCCGAGACCAGTTTGAGGGCTCTCTCTGTGATGGAGACGATCTTCTGGACGGCCTGCAGCTCCTCCTCAGAAGGGTAGATGGCCGTGTGCTTCGTCATCACGTAGCGATCGTCTGACGAGTCCGGGCGACGGGGAGGCTGTCAAGAGAACACAAAACCGGGTCAAATAGTCTGTATAGTAAAAAATTAAAAACATCACGGAGTTTGGGCCAAACAAAAAAGTAGAATTGAAGTACTATCATCACCAACAAGGGTCTCAATGCCACAGCACTGCCTTGGACTGGATTGATGTCTCTTATATAGTCCCCAGTGCATTTTCACTAGATCATGCAGCAATTACATCTAGTGTGTGTGTGTATATGGGGTTGTCTCCTACCACAGGTCCCTGTGGCTGAGAGATGGGCATGGTGGATTGTGTGTGGTTCTACGTGTGTGGATCTGTGTGTGTGTGGACTGGTAGATATGCTACCACAGGTCCTTGTGGTTGAGAGATGGGCATGCCAGGCCGAACCCCCAGTAGTCCAGGTGGGCCAGGAGGCCCCTGGAGGTATGGTCCGTCCCCTGGCATCCTGGGGCCCCCACGTCTGTCGTCCCAGTGGTGCTGCTCCTCCATACAACGCCAGTACATGTCCTCCTCATAACGTCTAGAGCGACACACACACACACACACACACACACACACGAGAGAGAGAGAGAGAAAGAGTAAAGTTTCTCCACCTTTCCCTCTTTAGTGTTCACTCAGTTAACATAAGAGGGTTAGCCGGGGGCCTCCGTACACTAGGCCGGGGCCTAGTACTACTAGGTGTAGTACTGTTGACTAGTACCCCTGAAGGGGGTGTACACTTCAGCTATCGATCTTTAGACTTCAAAATTGTGCGCACAAACAGACAGAAAAAAAACCTGCCGAACTACAAAAAAAACAAACAAGGCACAATTTTATCATAATATGAGTGAACGGTTTCAACTGGGAAGCGACAGGCTTTAGTGACCCCCCCCCCCCCCCCCCCATACCTCATCTCCATCCGCCATCTCTCCTCTTCCTCTCTCCTCCTCCAGTACTCCTCCTTCTGCATCTGCTTCCTCATCTTCTCTTCCTGGATCTTCCTGGCTCTGATAGAGGGCTTCACCTCCACCTGCAACTCCGGGTTCACCTTTTTCTACAGGGGAGGGGGGGGGAACGTGCTGTTGAGAATGGTGCTGCGTTGCATAGCAACCGCTTAAGGGGCTCGTGACCGATTAATGAGATCCGTTGGAGACTATCCTAGCAACGGGATCTGAAGAACTAATATCCTGCTTCACAGAGTCGTGGCTGAACGAGGACAACACATCTAGCAGTTTTTTTTTTTTGCTACGCAAACGGTAGGACAGCACAGCAGCGTCGGCTAAATTCAAGGGAGGTGGTGTTTCTTTTTATGCATTTATACTTTTCGAATGCACTGTAAGCATGTGATGAATAAAATTGGATTTGATCTCAGCTCTGATAGGGGGCTTCACCTGTAACGTCTCATTTAAGGGTCCGAAATGGCCTGGATAGACAGGCACACCTTCAGATACCAATGTGACTGACTGGATATCCAAACACTTGTGGTTTCATGACAACAGAGTCGACCTGTTAAAGTGACTCCACTAACCTTGTACTGCAGGCGGTGTCTCCTGCCCTTCAGATGCATCTCTTTGGCGTTGGGATCGTTGAAGCTGCATTCACACAGCTTACAGTGGAAACGGATCACCTTGCCTTCATCGTTACGCACCTACAGAAAGGAAATAAAATGTTTTTTTACATGTAAAGATGGCTATAGTCATCAGTTAAGAACAAATTCTTTCATCAGTCAAGTCAGTTAAGAACAAATTCTTATTTTCAATGACAGCCTAGGAACAGTGGGTTAACTGTCTTGTTAAGGGGCAGAACGACAGATTTTTACCTTGTCAGCTCGAGGGATTCAATCCAGCAACTTTTCGGTTACTGGCCCAACACTAACCACTAGGCCACCTGCTGCCCCAAATTAAACTAAATATAAATCACGTCACCAAATAATTGATTAAAACACACTGTTTTGTGATGAATGTCTACAGTAGCCTCAACAGCACTCTGTAGGGTAGCGCCATGGTGTAGCCGGAGGACAGCTAGCTTCCGTCCTCCTCTGGGTACACTGACTTCAATACAAAACCTAGGAGGCTCATGGTTCTCACCCTCTTCCATAGACTTACACAGTAATTATGACAACTTCCGGAGGATATCCTCCAACCTAACAGAGCTCTTGCAGCATGAACTGACATGTTGTCCACCCAATCAAAAGAAGAAATCTAGTACTGAAAGCATAAGCTACAGCTAGCACTGCATAAAATGTGGTGAATTTAACGAGAGAGTTAAACCTCTTGAAGCTAGGGGGCACTATTTTTATTTTTGGAAAAATAACATTCCCAAAGTAAACTGCCTATTTCTCAGGACCAGATGCTAGAATATGCATATAATTGACAACTTAGGATAGTGTTTAAGGTTCCCAAAACTGTCAAAATATTGTCTGTGAGTATAACAGAACTGATATTGCAGGCGAAAGCCTAAGAAAAATGCAATCAGGAAGTGACTCATATTTTGAAACCGGTGTCTTCCTATGCACCCCTATTGGCCATTGAAAGGGATATCAAGCAGATTCCTTTTTCTACGTATTCCCTAAGGTGTCTACAGCCTTTAGATGTAGTTTCACGCCTTTATGTTGAAGAATGAGCGTAAATGACCACATTGCGTAAGTGGCCAGCGGAGGGCTCCGGAGTGATTCTTGCGTAAAAGACAGGTAGCCATTTTCTCTCGGTCCTACTGAAAAGCCAATTGTCCCGGTTGATATATTATCGAATAGATATTTGAAAAACACCTTGAGGATTGATTATAAAAAATGTTTGCCATGTTTGTCGATATTATGGATATAATTTGGAAGTTTTTTTTCGCCGTTGTCGTGACTACTATTTCCGGTGGATTTCTTAACATAACGTGACAAACTGAGGTATTTTGGGTATAAAAATTATCTTTATGGAACAAAAGGAACATTTGCTGTGTAACTGGGAGTCTCGTAAGTGAAAACATCCGAAGATCAAAAGGTAAACCGTTAATTTGATGGCTTTTCTGATTTGTGACCAAGCTTCCTGCTGCTAGCTGGACATAATGCTATGCAAGGCTATCGCTAAACTTACAAACGTTTGTCTTGCTTTGGCTGTAAAGCATAATTTCAAAATCTGAGATGACAGGGTGATTAACAAAAGGCTAAGCTGTGTTGCACTATATTTCACTTGTTATTTCATGAATATTTTCTAGTAAGATTATTTGGCCGTTGCGCTATGCTAATTAGTTGGTGACAATTCTCCCGGATCCGGGATCCAAATACATTCCTTTAAAAAAATAAAACAAACGAGTCTATTCCTCCATTTTCGTGACTTAGCTGGCAAATGCAGCTAGCTAGTTTAACCTACTGAGAAACCCTGCTCAAACCGAGGGAGGCTATGCTAGCTAGCTGGCCATAACAGAGGGAGGCTATGTTAGCTAGCTGGCCATAACAGAGGGATGCGGTGTTAGCTAGCTGGCCATGACAGAGGGATGCTATGTTAGCTAGCTGGCCATAACAGAGGGATGCTGTGTTAGCTAGCTGGCCATGACAGAGGGATGCTATGTTAGCTAGCTGGCCATGACTTTTCCAACACTGGAACTCTTCCAAGTCAAGGTAAGGCTTTTATGGCCACCGGGACCAGGCGGTGTAAGTTCTGAACCGTTTACTGACTGTACACTAGCCTTACTGCAAGACTGGAGCAGGTTTACTAACACATTAGTTCTATTAGCTGCTGACTATGACGTTATGTTATCTAATATGGGGACAACGACGTAGGCTGTGTGTAGCGGATTGGCTTGGAAAGGTTTTTTCTCCTGGTCACATACAGCTGATGTAGAATAGAAACTGATGTAGAATAGAAACTAGGTTTTTTCTCCTGGTCACATACAGCTGATGTGTTGTTCATTGAAGTCCACAAACGAAGGGAAAAGGTGAGAAGGAATACAACGTGGCTGCTATGAAAGTGAACTGTGTTTGTGTGATCGGGTGTATTCATTCCACCGATTATGTTGAGAAACATTTCTTAAAACGGAAACGAACAGAAAGGTGATAAACATAAGCGAATTTGTCCAATAGAAACTCTCGTTTGCTACGGTTGGACTGTGGATTACATCCTAGATCAGCTAGATGCAAGGCGGTATTGAATGTTACTGTCTGTCCATGTGTCACTGTCTGTCAACTCAAATTTCTCCACCTGTGTGCAGCCATGTTGTAATCTTTCATTCATAGGCTAGGTTGTAGCAACCTCATGATGGGTACAGGGAACATTCTAGTATCATGTCGTAGCCTAAACCTCTTGATGTTACATTGACCTGGGTGAATGGAATATGAATGACAGTAACCTAAACCCATCACTGTTACATTGACCTGTGTGAATATGAATGACAGTAACCTAAACCTGTAACTGTTACATTGACCTGGGTGAATATGAATGACAGTAACCTAAACCCGTCACTGTTACATTGACCTGGGTGAATATGAATGACAGTCATCCAACATGCTCTAATGCGGCACCAGAAATACTGTAAAACTAAAAACCGTGAGTCTCAAATAGCCACCTGTCCATTTTAATGGCCCGGACAATGACAAACGTTTCAGGACAGACCCCCAGGAAACGGTCGATGGCACTCTAGTGACAAAAGTAAGAAATGGCTCAAATGCAGTGAGAATAATTATTAAAGTCCTTACTTATTATTATTATAAAACATTTTGTAGAGTAATACTAAGACAAAATAAATGATAGTGCAGGAAATTAAGAAATTGATTTAAATGCTAGCAGTAAATGCTGGAATTAAGCAATTACGCAAATGAGCAAACACTGTGTGCATTGAGAGAAATAGACAGCCAAATAGAAGCATGTCTCTAATAAGCACCTATTGTGTTTTAAATAGGACATTCTACTACACCTGTCAGTCATTCAGGTGTTCTAGATGTCAACCGTACCTCTTCCACATAGTCATGTCCAACAGGCTGCACATCACTCTGCAGGGCAGCCAGGGTGGACGCAGACAGGGAATCAGAGGACTCGTTCTTGGACTCCTGAACCTGGGGGACCAATGAGGGCAGAGGAGGTTTGGATGCCTCCACTTTGGCTTCCTCTGTCACTTTCCCGGTAGTCTGGAGCTTGTTTCCTCCTGGGAGAAAAGAAGAATTCCAGAACAACCAATGAGTTGCAGCGTTACAGGAAACAGATGGCATTCCATATAAATTTCAGCAATACCATTACACCCACGATCTCAGATTGTTTTGAAATCATTTGTAGTTAGAAACCTGTAGGATTAGCATTCCTGAAACATTGTTAATTTAGGGTAAATTAAGCTAATTGATTGCACCCAAATTGACTTATCGGATATTAAATTAAAAATTTGGACCAAACTTTGCATCGCACCCAACACTCAGACTACATTTTATCTAAAACCTATAAAAATGTAATTTAATAAAGCCAATTTGGGTGCAATCAATTAGCTTAATTTCTCAGAGATCAACTATTTCAAGAACGCTAAATCGTGTTGGTTACCAACTCCAGAAACGATTTCAGAATAATCTGAGATTGGCATCGAAGCCTCTTTCTGGTGCTTTGAAGTTGAATGACCCAGATGTCAAAGAGTCGAGAGCGTTAAAGATGAAAGCCTACATGGTTTTTTAAAAAGCAACTAGATCGTAAATTGTGATCTATTCCTGTCAGAGAGCTATCCTCCAACAGAACATAGGACTTTTCAGCCACAGAGCAGATAGACAGCGCTGTCTGTTTGGTGCAGTTAAACTCAGCAAAAAAAAAAAAAAAAAAAGAAGAAGAGGAAAACGTCCCTTTTTCAGGACCCTGTCTTTCAAGGGTAATTCGTAAAAATCCCCCAAAAACCTTCACAGATCTTCATTGTAAAAGGGTTAAACACTGTTTTCCATGCTTGTTCAATGAACCATAAACAATTAATGAACATGCACCTGTGGAACGGTGGTTAAGACACTAACAGCTTACAGACGGTAGGCAATTAAGGTCACAGTTATAAACTGTAGGACACTAAAGAGGCCTTCATACCGACTCTGAAAAACACCAAAAGAAAGATGACCAGGGTCCCTGCTCATCTGTGGAATGTGCCTTAGGCATGCTGCAAGGAGACATGAGGACTGCAGATGTGGCCAGGGCAATAAATTGCGTACTGTGAGACGCCTAAGACAGCGCTACAGGGAGACAGGACAGACAGCTGATCGTCCTCGCAATGGCAGACCACGTGTAACACCTGCACAGGATCGGTACATCCAAACATCACACCTGCGGGGACAGGTACAGGTTGGCAAAAACAACTGCCCGAGTTACACCAGGAACACACAATCCCTCCATCAGTGCTCAGACTGTCCGCAATAGGCTGAGAGAGGCTGGAATGAGGGCTTGTAGGCCTGTTGTAAGGCAGGTCCTCACCAGACGTCACCAGCAACAACGTCGCCTATTGGCACAAACCCACCGTCACTGGACCAGACAGGACTGGCAAAAGGTGCTCTTCACTGACGAGTCACGGTTTTGTCAGATCCGCGTTTATCTCTGAAGGAATGAGCGTTACGCCGAGGTCTGTACTCTGGAGCGGGATCGATTTGGAGGTGGAGGGTCCGTCATGGTCTGGGGCGGTGTGTCACAGCATCATCGGACTGAGCTGGTTGTCATTGCAGGCAATCTCAACGCCGTGTGTTACAGGGAAGACATCCTCCTCCATCATGTGGTACCCTTCCTGCAGGCTCATCCTGACATGACCCTCCAGCATGACAATGCCACCAGCCATACTACTCGATCTGTGTGTGATTTCCTGCAAGACAGGAACGTCAGTGTTGTGCCATGGCCAGCGAAGAGCCCGGATCTCAATCCCATTGAGCACACCTGGGACCTGTTGGATCGGAGGGTGAGGTCTAGGGTCATTACACCCAGAAATGTCCAGGAACTTGCAGGTGCCTTGGTGGAAGAGTGGGGTAACATCCCACAGCAAGAACTGGCAAATCTAGTTCAGTCCATGAGGAGGAGATGCACTGAAGTACTTAATGCAGCTGGTGGCCACACCAGATACTGACTGTTACTTTTGATTTTGACCCCCCCCCCCTTTTTCAGGGGAGGGGGGTGGCCCTAGCCCTCACCCTCTGATCCTACAGGTCCCAGACATTAGTGCGGTTCAAGAGCGGTTTCAAAAGAGGCCCTATTGGAATGTAAATGCATGATTATCTGAAAACAAACATTAAAATTGTCATTCACACTATAGAGTAGCATGTTCTACACTGAAGAAATACATAAAAATGCAACATGCAAAGTGACGGTCCAATGATTCATGAGCTGAAATAAATACAAATCTGAAATTTTCAATATGCACAAAACAAGCTAAATTCACCAAATTTGTTAACATCTTTGTTAGTGAGCATTTCTCCTTTGCCAAGATAATCCATTTATTTTACCTTTATTTAACTAGGCAAGTCAGTTAAGAACAAATTCTTATTTTCAATGACGGCCTGGGAACAGTGGGTTAACTGCCTGTTCAGGGGCAGAACGACAGATTTGTACCTTGTCAGCTCGGGGGTTTGAACTTGCAACCTTCCGGTTACTAGTCCAACACTAACCACTAGGCTACCTGCTGGTTACTAGCCCAACGCTCTAACCACTAGGCTACCTTCCGGTTACTGGTCCAAAACTAACCACTAGGCTACCTGCTGGTTACTGGTCCAACGCTCTAACCACTAGGCTACCTGCTGGTTACTGGTCCAACGCTCTAACCACTAGGCTACCTGCTGGTTACTGGTCCAACGCTCTAACCACTAGGCGTCCTGCTGGTTACTAGCCCAACGCTCTAACCACTAGGCTACCTGCTGGTTACTAGCCCAACGCTCTAACCACTAGGCTACCTGCTGGTTACTGGCCCAACGCTCTAACCACTAGACTACCTGCTGGTTACTAGCCCAACGCTCTAACCACTAGACTACCTGCTGGTTACTGGCCCAACGCTCTAACCACTAGGCTACCAGCTGGTCCACCCACCTGACACTTGATGTCCAGTCATTTCATACAAATAGTTAATAAATTCCTCCAGTAGATAAAGCATGAGAATTCAATTACATGCATTTTTGGCACATCTGATAGGACTCTTATCTACAACTCAGTTTGAAATGGTCATAAATCCAAGAATAAAAAGAGAAAACGTTGTGAAACTGCATCAAATTAACAAACGGTTACAAAAGACAGAGATAATCAGAATGAAAGAGAGATGTCAGAGATGCTCCTGTCAGAACAATCTGTCTGAATACTAGCCTTAGTTGCCCCGACCCTCAGCTTGGCTTGGCTTCAACCTCAGTGATTAATCTCCTCATTAGCAGGGACTGCCAACTATGGCTAACCTCAAATTAGCTGACTGTTTGGTCGATGGGCTGTTGGTCGACCGATTATTTCCCAGAGTCGAGAAGTGGTAAATATATGCAAATTTAAAAATGGCACGAGACACGTCTGATTGGATTAACCCGTTGTCGAGGCCGCGAGGATGACACCGGTATCACATTTAACATGAATGACCTTCATTTATAATCTACCATGTTTATGGTCATTTCTGTTAATGCATTCAATATATCAGTCTTGTCGTTGTCAGAGTGGACACGTTGTTCGCAGAGCGCGCTACAAAAAAACGTTGTTCCATTTATGCATGGTCAATTCATTCATCGTCTTTTGTATGAAACGCACATGTCAATCTTGAGTAAGGACACACACCTGATTACCATTAGCAGCCTAGGCTACCTGGCCTGCACGTTAATGTAGTCCTATAAAATGTTCCCCGGGGGTGGGGGGGGGTTAATACTAATTCTCTTAACTTACCATCACTGTGAAGCTTCTCAAAGTAATTATGTCTTTGCCTCAAAACAGCAAGTAAACAAAGTCTGTTTAAAAATAAATTTACATTCATTTAGACTGACAGTTCCTCAACAGCCTATTCCAAACATCTGTGCAGCACGCTCCCATTCGGGGGGGGGTCAGGCTCCGATGGAAATGTCATAAATTAGGCCTACCCGATTACTTCTTAGCCCTGTCCGGAGATTAAGAAGGGTGAGAGAAACCGAGGGCCTAGAATATTTTATACAACGTTGCAAGTTTGCTAGCCCCAAGTTCAGGTCGGTTCAGTTCCTTGCAGACAGGCACACAATGTGTTTTATAGGGTATTTATTTTTAAAATCAGGATATTTTCTACCAATGTTTTTATATGTTGGCTTTATGTATGTTGGCCATTTTGACATATTGGCAATGGACGCTACAAATCTAAAAGTATAATTTTCATATCATTTTGCTTTAATAACGTGACAATGATTGAGATATGAAGACTTAAATTAAACTATTCAACAAAAATCTGCATGTGAAAAATCACAACTGGCACACAGATCAGTAGAAACGGTAAGATAACTTCCAAATGGAAAAGGTTTCCGATCGCTGGTGTAACCCGTTACCAGAAACTTCAGGAGCGTAAACGGTAGAATCTGGCCAGCAGCGGCGAGAGGAGAGGGTCAGGCTTCCCCCGTTAGTAATTTGTGTGTCATAATGATTTGATCAAAGCAACAGACAAGCTCAATGGCCTACATATAGTTGATTTTATTAAAACATAGGGTGTGTGTCTATGGAAAAATAGACGTTTAAAAATGTAGACCAATCAATTGGTCAAAAGAACGGACTGTCGGTCGACCAATATTTGTTTTATTTTTTTGGGGGTCGGGGAAGCCCTACTGCCAACACCAGACGAACCTAGTGCAGACTAAGCCTCTTGTCATTCATCAGATTGATGAATATCGTATATAGACTTGTTGATACTGTATGTTTGTTTTACTCCATGTGTAACTCTGTCGTTGTTTGTGTCGAACTGCTATGCTTTATCTTGGCCAGGTCGCAATTGTAAATGAGAACTTGTTGTCAACTTGCCTACCTGGTTAAATAAAGGTGAAATAAAATAAATAAAATTTATTTTCAGTAGGGGGCAAAACGGTCATATATATATATATATATATATATATATATATATTTATTAATAGCCTATGGTTTTTTGGAAGGGAAAATATTCTTCAAGTCTTTCAGTACTTCCCATTTGATTTTTTAATTTTGTTTTTTATAAATATGTAGACAAGACAGCCCCTTCTTACCAACAAAGTTGATCTTGGGGGTGTTGACCTTCTTGACGGCTATGGTGGCATTGGCTGCTGATAAGCTGTTTGTGGCTGGACCCTTGCCAATCCCAACCCCACCCTGGCTGACAACGTTGACCGGTTTCAGGTAGGAAGAGTTAGACGTGGAGCCTGTGAGGGTGGAAGAAGAGGAAGCAGGGGTCTTGGAGGAGGAGGAGGCCGTGGTTGACGTAGGGGTCTGGGTCACGACATTGGGTTCTGTAGAGGGGATGGGCTTCCCCAGCTTGGTGTGGAGCTTCACCACCTTTACACAGGGAACAAGAGACATTATAGCAGTACTTCTCAACCAGTGCGGCCGTAAACGTTTCAGAGAGTCCGGGAAAATATAAATGGAAAGCTTTTCAGTGGGGCTTCAGCACAAAACATCCCTGATATGCAACCCCAGCAGTTTTAAAAACTAAAAATATGTTGACTGGGTTCGGGATGAATATATTAAAGGATGTGACCAAAACGGCACATGTAGATGGAGGTGTTTCCGAAACGTGCCAGCTCTTACAACGCCTGGATAGGTATTTTAACGGAGCGCGTCACACGTGTCAGCACGGTCGGCGACATGGCGCGCAACCATTGGTTGAAACAATGCGACG
Source organism: Oncorhynchus masou masou (assembly GCF_036934945.1). NCBI lineage: Eukaryota > Metazoa > Chordata > Actinopteri > Salmoniformes > Salmonidae > Oncorhynchus > Oncorhynchus masou. The sequence continues at coordinate 3,894,445 of NC_088236.1, read as the reverse complement.
TCTAAGCAGGGGCACCTGACCGGATGAGTGATGTCGTCACAGAGCGAGTGCTCATTGGGTGACCAAACAGCATGTGGTATCCTTCTCCCCTAAGCCCCCCCCCCCAGACTGGCCCTGAGGTCTGGAAGTATTTGACAGGAGTTGTTGACCCATTAAGCAGATAGCCGTCTGGTATCGTTGGTGTCTAAGCTAAGTACTATGCCTCTGTAATTGTGGAACTCCCCACGGAGTCTGGTTCTTTGTGTCCATGTAAAAAAAATGTAAAGCACTGTGACAACTGCTTCGTACAAGCATTTTTTTTTTTTTAAAGCAGGCAGCCTACCTTCTGGTGCTTGGCTCCTCGGATGTGTGCAGCGTATGCATCTGCCCCGGTGCAGGAGATGTCACAGAGCTCACAGCGGAGCTGGTTCTGAGTCCCCCGGGCTGAGCCTCCTCCTCCTCCACTACTGCTGCTGCTGCTCTGGGAGACTTTCAGGGCCACCTCCTTCTTCTTATGCTTCTGGCCCTCCAGGTGCTCCTTGTAGGTCTGGGTGGATGAGAGGGAGAAATCAGTTCTCTAGATAGAGCTAAAGTTAAGGACAGCTCCTTGTAGGTCTGGGTGGGAGGACGGGGAGACGTATAAAATACAATCATGTTCTCTACATCGTTTTTACCTGTTCTCTAAGCTCACCCCGGGGTCCCGGCTAGAGGTGGTGTCTAAGCTCACCTGGGGTCCTGGCTAGAGGTGGTGTCTAAGCTCACCTGGGGTCCTGGCTAGAGGTGGTCTCTAAGCTCACCTGGGGTCCTGGCTAGAGGTGGTCTCTAAGCTCACCTGGGGGTCCTGGCTAGAGAGAGGGCTAGAGGTGGTCTCTAAACTCACCTGGGGGTCCTGGCTAGAGAGAGGGCTAGAGGTGGTCTCTAAGCTCACCTGGGGTCCCGGCTAGAGGTGGTCTCTCAGCTCACCTGGGGTCCCGGCTAGAGGTGGTCTCTAAGCTCACCTGGGGTCCTGGCTAGAGGTGGTCTCTAAGCTCACCTGGGGTCCTGGCTAGAGGTGGTCTCTAAGCTCACCTGGGGTCCTGCACAGCTGATCTTGCAGACGTCACAGTAGTGGATCTGTGGTGGTTTGGGGGGCTGCTTGGGTTTCAGCTGCTTGCTCTGGGAGGGGGTAAATAATTAAATTTTAGTCTTAACAATAAAAGCAGTTGAGATACCAAAAATCTATATCCTTAAAACAGGAAGAAAACACTAATAGAAATGTGACCTGGAAGGGAGGTTTCTTGGTGAAGGAGCTGCCTGTCCAGGCTGCTGAAGCTGCTACAGCCGCCACCGCCTGTTTCTGCTGCTGCTGCTGGTAGTAGGTTGAGGCAGCCGAGTACACCGCTGCTTCGTAGCCAGAATACGAGGTGCCTTGGGGGGGGCATTGATAAGAGGACAACAGGGATAAGAGGAGAGGACAACAGGGATAAGAGGAGAGGACAACAGGGATAAGAGGAGAGGACAACAGGGATAAGAGGAGAGGACAACAGGGATAAGAGGAGAGGACAACAGGGATAAGAGGAGAGGACAACAGGGATAAGAGGAGAGGACAACAGGGATAAGAGGAGAGGACAACAGGGATAAGAGGAGAGGACAACAGGGATAAGAGGAGAGGACAACAGGGACAAGAGGAAAGGACAACAGGGATAAGAGGAAAGGACAACAGGGATAAGAGGAAAGGACAACAGGGATAAGAGGAGAGGACAACAGGGATAAGAGGAGAGGAGAGGAGGGGTTTAGAGGACAGGCCAGAAGTCAGACAGTTGGGTAGGCAGTGGTGAAGTTAATTACAAAATTACAGTAACAATCCCAAAATTCAGAGAGGTTTTCCAGAAATCTTGGTTGGAGGACTTCCTCCTTCAGACTCTAGGAATACTCCAACCGCAATTTCTGGAATCCTGGGAGGGGATTTGGAGGGGTGGTGGGAGATGTGCCCAATTTTGTAACCCCTAGGTGTATTTGAATGCTTACCAGAGTAGGCGACGGGGTTGGTACTATACGTGGGGCTCTGGGAGTACGTGACTGCGTTGGTGGAGTAGGTAGTTGGCAGGTAGTGCATGCTGGTTACGGCTTGCATGTCGTGCTTACCAGAGTACGTGACCGCGTTGGTGGAGTAGGTGGGGCTCTGGGAGTAGGAGGGGACCACAGAGGCGGCGGCTACGGGCTGAACAGTGGAGGAGACCGGGTATATGGAGAAGGTGGAGGGCACAGCAGGCTTGATGGCCGTCACCTGCCTGGTCTGCTGGGTCTGGGTGTAGGGGGCCAGACTTGTCTGGGTGTAGCCTGTTTTAGAAGCTGCAGAAGCAGAGATGTGAATATTTGCACGGTTTCTGTACATTTTCCCAACAGATAGTCAATTTGATGGAAACCTTTTGCAGATAAGTCTGTGCGTGATGACAGTGTAGATAATAATGCAAGTTAAATAGTTCACATTCAATGCTAATGAATACATTTTTTTATACAAATATATTTTTTTAAGTGTCCACACCAGGCAGATCTAGTAACTACCAGCCCACCTATGAGAATCTCGCCAATCAATTTTGAAACCACATAGATGTTTTGTATGCATTCCATCGCAAACTGTCATAAACAAAGATCCCAGCTATTATCCAATCAGACACGTCGATATGATCCCACCCCTGGTTAGCCACAATTGGCAAAAAAAAAAAAAAAAAAAAGCCAAACATAACATCTACCAATGAATTTCCAGCAATACTGCCCTGGTCTGTCAGGTGGCGGTATTTGTCTCTCTGTATATAACCAGTTAGCAATGCTAATGACAGCAGTCTTGTGGGGAAACCGACTTTCCCGCCCAAAACCTTCAAATTAAAAAACTGACAGAACTATATAATGATTATTTGTATGAATTGGGTGTCGATTGTTTGGCTAAGTGTGTATTGACGTGCATCAGCAGTCCTAACAGCAGAAACAGCACCAACACATCTCTTGTTAGATGCACAATTAAAAAGGGGAATTTACATGCACACATCCCCCCCCCCCTATTCGGTTGAGATTTAAGCACTGACATTGTTCTGAGTCATTCATTTCATTGTTTGGTCAGTGAATAATTAATACAGAGAGTAAAAAAAAAAACTGAAATAAATTCCAAACCAGAAAAAAAAAAAAAATAACGAAATAATGTTACGGGGTCTTACGAGTTAATAATGAACTATTATTTTACCAAATATATTGACAGAAAACACATCTTACACCAAGGACCCGGGGAAAGAGTAGTCGGGTGGAGGAGAAGACCGTGCCCATTTGAAAATACAAAAATAAAAGTCTCTCTCATGCGAGAAAATGTTGGAGACCCCTGGCCTACACGATGAGATTATTAAGGACAAGAGACATTATGTCAATCTAATTGAATGTCCAAAGTAAAAACACCAAAAAAGGGTATGACGATATGTAGCAAAAGTGTAAAGACGCCATCACCTGGTAGGGATTTCTTCCACGGGGTGTCCCAGGAGGTGTTAAGGGAGGCGGTCTGGTAGTAGGACTCGGCCGTGGGTTGGGGCTGTACGGCTACCGCAGCGCTAGCAACGGGCTGCTGGTAGTACTGCTTAGGGTCATAGGTTACCGCCGGGGCCGTAGACCGTACGTAGGAGTAGGAGTCCTGAATGAGGAGAGCACAGGGGAGTTGTCAGGAAAAAAACAAAATCATTTCATCTCTCATATTTTTTAAAAGCATAAAAGATGAGAAACAAGGTGATTCAGTACGGCATCCTGATTCTCTCACCTTGTGTAGCTAGCTAATGCTACGTCCATGGATTAAAACCATTATTTTTGAACCTTTATTTAACTAGGCAAGTCACTTCAGAACAAATTCTTATTTTACAATGACGGCCTAGGAACAGTGGGTTAACTGCCTTTTTCAGAGGGCAGAACGACAGATTTGTACCTTGTCAGCTCGGGGATTCGATCTAGCAACCTTTCGGTTACTAGTCCAACGCTCTAAACACAATTGTGCAGGACAGCGGAGTCAATCACCACCTTCCGGAGACACCTGAAACCCCACCTCTTCAAGGAATACCTAGGATAGGATAAGTAATCCTTCTCACCACCCCCCCCCCCCCTTAATGATTTAGATGCACTATTGTAAAGTGGCTGTTCCACTGGATGTCAGAAGGTGAATTCACCAATTTGTAAGTCGCTCTGGATAAGAGCGTCTGCTAAATGACTTAAATGTAATGTAAAATGTGGGTAATTCCCCCACCCTTGTTAAATGGTGCAGGACTGTAATAAACTTATTTTGGCCGTAACAGAGTTATTCGAACAAATGATCCCCGATCTAATATCACAGCAGCATCTGCATAGTAGACCTAATTGAAGACATCGCAAGGAGTTTTGATCACAGCTGACAGCAGTACTGGGTAAAGATGATCACCAGCTGCAGTTTAAAGACCCCCTCCAATCATTCAGCTGTTCTGTGATTAAAAACCAAACAGAATCTGGGAACAGACTTTAAATGAATATCTGAGGTCCAACACCTTCAAAAATCGGTCTGGAGAAAAATAAAATAAATAATTAAGCCTAAAAACCAAGGACACACTCCAAAATAGGTATTGAAATGGGGACCCTTGGCAACGCTTCTGAAAAAGAAAAGGAACTTAAAAGGGGAACGCTCTCTATTAGCTATTTCTTCAGCCGTTTCCTTGTCTGTTATTACCCAGGGTACATTTCAGAACGCTTTAGCCTAAATTAACACTCAAAACATTGTGTTGAATTAAAAACAGAGTTGGGCAGTTAGTTACCTGGTAACCCACCTGGTAGTTCTGGGAGGTGACCGGGGGAGGCGGGGGTGGGACGTCCGGCTGGCGTTGTGCGTAGCCGTAGTCTGCGGTGGCGTGCGCCGGCTGGTACCCGCCGTAGGCTGCGGCGGTGGCTGCGGCTGCCACGGCAACTGGGGCGGGCCTGGCTACAGCAACCGTGGCAGCGGTGGGAGCGTAGGCTGCTGCCACGGTGTGGGCAGCCACCGGTGCCTGGTGTACTGTGTAGCTGGCCACGGTGGTAGGGTGGGTGTAGGCCACGGCGCCCGGCTGCTGACTGGAGAAAAACGAGGGCAGTATTAACGGCTACGTGCCAATAGAGTTCTGATTGCAGGTCATGTCTGCGGTCCATAAAGCGCAGACGACGGTTAAAACGGCCAAGCAGAGACTCACTGCGAGCTTCTTTTTCCACTTCATAAATTAAAAACTCCTTTTACATTTTAGTTTCAATTCGCTGTGTCAGAAAAGTCTGTTAAACCCTTCTCCCGCTAGAGTGAACGATACGCATCTTCTAGTGCTCTATTGATAGGACAGGCAACAGTCAGTCAAAGCCAGCGATGACATGGGGGAAAAAAAGAGCTGGTTTGTCAGTCTGCTCCGCCTCCTCGGTACCAGTGTCATTTGTTGTACGCTGTGGTTGCCCGCAGTCAAATTTATTTTCACAGAGCGTTGTGCTTCATCATCGTCGTCGTCTCCAGTGAGTGAATTTACATGTCTCATGTAAATGGTAATGAGTTGAAATCCACATGGCCTTTTGCATATTTCATAGGCCTATACAGCCACAGAGTTGGGCGCCAAGGCTATTTACTGTGCTTTGATGAGTGAACAGCGTGTGGATGAGGTTTATATATAAAAAAGGTGCAGAACTGAATGAAGTCTATTCTATATCCATCACAGAGGTCTATTCAAAGCCATTTTTCCTGCAATTCTATATTGTTTCTCAACAGGAAATTCATGTTGACAGAACCTCTTAGTTTTTTTGCCTCAAAATGTAAATCGACAAACTTCCTACAAAGTCCCACCCACAGTGATTGACGGACAGGTCTGAAACCCTACCAACTGATAGTTCAGTTTAAATGACACATTGGTTTCTTTACTCTGAAGTGTCCAGAGCAGCAAAGACAATGAAATGCATAAAGTTGAAGATCATCATTGTGGCAATTCATACACACAAATAGTATGTGGACACCCCTTCAAAATGTGTAGCTTCGGCTATTTCAGACAAAAGTTTGCTGACAGGTGTATAAAAACACAAGCTCACAGTCATGCAATCTCCATAGACAAACATTGGCAGTAGAACAGCCTTAAGAGCTCACCATCATAGGATGCCACCTTTAAACAAATCAGTTTGTCAAATTTCTGTCCTGCTAGAGTTGCCCCAGTCAACTGTGACATTGTGAAGTGGAAACGTCTAGGAGCAACAATGGCTCAGCTGTGAAGTGGCAGGCCACACAAGCTCAAAAGAACAGGATGAACAGCCGAGTGCTGATGCACAAAGTCTGTCCTCGGTTGCAAACTGCCTCTGGAAGCAACATCAGCACAAGAACTGTTCGTCCGGAGGCTTCATGAAATGGTTTTCCATGGCCGAGCAGCCGCACACAAGCCTAAGATCACCATGCTCAAAGCCAAGCGCCGGCTGGAGTGGTGTAAAGCTCGTCGTCATTGGACTCTGAAGCAGTGGAAACGTGTTCTCTGGAATGATGAATCACACTTCACCATCTGGCAGTCTGACGGACGAATCTGGGTCTGGCGGATACGAGGATCACGCTACCTGCCCTAATGCATACTGCTGTCGTGTCTTTGGCTATGCCGGATTAAGTGATATGACATGCTATTCTATTAAATAATTTCTCCGTAATTAATATCACCTGATTGAGCTAATCATGTAAATGTAATTAACTAGAGAGTCGGGCACCACGAAAGAATATTTATAGAGCTGTTATCTTCCGAATAAACTCTTAAAGACCTAGTAATATTTTACATCAATAGCAGTCAATATCAATCGTCATCTTAATTCAGTCACATCTGAAAGTTGTAAATTCTGCACGAACCCTGGCTAACAATTTGAAATCAGCAATACAAAAATTGGGTTTAATTATTTATCGAAATAGTCACAATTAAATCATAACTTGATTACAAATTACGTCATAAAGGAAAACGTCCCTAGCGGGCGGAACAGATATGACAGCTTGTTACAAAGGAAAAGGTCTGGTTTGGAGTGAAAGAGCGGGAAGACTGAGGGACACAGGGAGAAGCTGTGCCATCGTAAATACAGTATCTTATGCATTCTAAATTACCACCCATTTGGAAAAGGAAAATGCAATAAATATTTACTCTGAGCTGCGCTTCAGTAGGTTGGTGGTAGATGGAAGACCGTGTTGCCAAACCGAGTCCTTTGTAGAAAGTCTCTGGTGGTCAATTGGATACGTTGTAGTAACGTCGTTTGCATCTGCTGTTGCTAACTCAATGGCTAGGAGCTATCACTTCTGTAGTGAATAAGAGTGCAAAGTTCATACCATTCGCAACCAAAGCTCACGCTGATGTTAGCTTTGTTCTGTAGTTATTATCTGAACCATTCTGACATAGGACCGTCATCCTACATCCTTGGAAATTATATTGTCGTCAAGGGCTTATATAGGAAGGGAGAGGAGGGCGTGTTTGAAAAGTTGTATAGCCCACGTCCCTTCACAGGGGCGGGCCACTGATTGAGCAGAGCCCTGTCTTCTAAAATTTGGGTTTTCATAAGCTAAAAAAAAATAAAAAAAATAATCACATTTCATCCCATCACGAATAATTTCATATTCAAACATTTAAATTGAACAATTCCATGTGAATCCGATAACTCTGATGTGTAGACTTTCCACTGTAGAGTTTGTAATTTGATCGTTGATGAGAATGTCTCAGATGACAACCGAACTGACATCATATTCATTAAGTATCACCGCACATGTTCCATTGTCGGATTGCCAGAATATACACTGCTCAAAAAAATTCAAGGGAACACTAAAATAACATCCTAGATCTGAACGGAATATTATTATTAAATACTTTTCTTTAAATAGTTGAATGTGCTGACCAAAAAAAAAAAAAAAAAAAAATCACAAAAAATCACAAATTATCAATGGAAATCAAATTTATCAACAGATTGAGGTCTGGATTTGGAGTCACACAAAATTAAAAAGTGGAAAACCACACTACAGGCTGATCCAACTTTGATGTAAATGTTCTTAAAACAAATCAAAATGAGGCTCAGTAGTGTGTGTGGCCTCCACGTGCCTGTATGACCTCCCTACAACGCATGGGTGTAACGGATGTGAAACAGCTAGCTAGTTAGCGGTGGTGCGCGCTAAATTGCGTTTCAATCGGTGACGTCACTTGCTCTGAGACCTTGAAGTAGGAGTTCCCCTTGCTCTGCAAGGGCCGCGGCTTTTGTGGAGCGATGGGTAACGATGCTTCGTGGGTGACTGCTGTTGATGTGTGCAGAGGGTCCCTGGTTCGCGCCAGGGTATGGGCGAGGGGACGGTCTAAAGTTATACTGTTACACGGGTATGCCCCTGATGAGGTGGCGGATGGTCTCCTGAGGGATCTCCTCACAGACTAAAGCATCCGTCAACTCCTGGACAGTCTGTGGTGCAACGTGGCGTTGGTGGATGGAGCGAGACATGATGTCCCAGATGTGCTCAATTGGATTCAGGTCTGGGGAACGGGCGGGCCAGTCCATAGCATCAATGCCTTCCTCTTGCAGGAACTGCTGACACACTCCAGCCACATGAGGTCTGGGCATTGTCTTGCATTAGGAGGAACCCAGGGCCAACCGCACCAGTATATGGTCTCACAAGGGGTCCGAGGATCTCATCTCGGTACCTAATGGCAGTCAGGCTACCTCTGGCGAGCACATGGAGGACTGTGCGGCCCCCCCAAAGAAATGCCACGCCACACCATGACTGACCCACCGCCAAACCGGTCATGCTGGAGGATGTTGCAGGCAGCAGAACGTTCTCCACGGCGTCTACAGACTCAGTGTGAACCTGCTTTCATCTGTGTAGAGCACAGGTCGCCAGTGGCAAATTTGACAATCTTGGTGTTCTCTGGCAAATGCCAAACGTCCTGCACGTGGTTGGGCTGTAAGCACAACCCCCACCTGTGGACGTCGGACCCTCATACCACCCTCACGGAGTCTGTTTCTGACTGTTTGAGCAGACATATGCACATTTGTGGCCTGCTGGAGGTCATTTTGCAGGGCTCTGGCAATGCTCCTCCTGCTCCTCCTTGCACAAAGGCGGAGGTAGCGGTCCTGCTGCTGGGTTGTTGGCCTCCTCCACATCTCCTGATGTACTGGCCTGTCTCCTGGTAGCGCCTCTATGCTCTGGACACTACGCAGACAGACACAGCAAACCTTCTTGCCACAGCTCGCATTGATGTGCCATCCTGGATGAGCTGCACTACCTGAGCCACTTGTGTGGGTTGTAGAATCCGTCTCATGCTACCACTAGAGTGAAAGCACCGCCAGCATTCAAAAGTGACCAAAACATCAGTTAGGAAGCATAGGACCTGAGAAGTGGTCTGTAGTCACCACCTGCAGAACCACTCCTTTATTGGGGGTGTCTTTCTAATTGCCTACAATTTCCACCTGTTGTCTATTCCATTTGCACAACAGCATGTGACATTTATTGTCAATCAGTGTTGCTTCCTAAGTGGACAGTTTGATTTCACAAAAGTGTGATTGACTTAAGAGTTACATCGTGTTGTTTAAGTGTTCCCTAATTGCCTCTGTTTATATGGTTAGATTTTAAAGCCCTTAAGACATAACTCAATACAACATAGTAAAACACTCAAGTCTCACACAATTAAATACGTTCAAAGAGTATTCAGAACCTTCCACTTTCTCCACAGTCACGTTCTAAAATGGATTAAAAGTTTCCCCATCAATCTACACACAATACCCCATAATGATAAAGGAAATGTGTAAAAACATTTAGAAAAATAACTGATGACATTTACATAAGTATTTTGACCCTTTACGGAGTACTTTGTTGAAGCACCTTTAGCAGTGATTACAGCCTCAAGTGTTTTTTTGGGTATGACACTGCCAGCTTGGCACACCTGTATTTGGGGAGTTTCTTCATTCTTCTTTGCAGATCCTCTCAAGCTTTGTTAGATTGGATGAGGAGCGTTGCTGCACAGCTATTTTCAGGTCTCTCCAGAGATGTTTGATTGGGTTCACGTCTGGGCTCTGACTGGGCCACTCAAGGACATGTCCCGAAGCCACTCCTACGTGGGCTTGGCTGTGTGCCCCCAGTCGGAGGTCCTGAGCAGGTTTTCATGAAGGTTCATCTTTCCCTTGATCGTCACTAGTCTCCCAGTCCCTGAAAAACATCCCCACAGCATGATGCTGCCACCACGCTTCACCGTAGGGATGGTATTGACCAGGTGTTGAGTGGTGCCAGGTTTCCACCAGATGTGACGTTTGGCATTCATGCCAAAGAGTTCAATCTAGGTTTCATCAGACAAGAGAATCTTGTTTCTCCTTTAGGTGCTTTTTGGCAAACTCCAAGCGGGCTGTCATGTGCCTTTTACTGAGGAGGTGCTTCCGTCTGGCCACTACCATAAAGGCCTGATTGGTGGAGTGCTGCAGAGATGGGAGAACCTTCCAGAAGGACATCCATCTCTACAGAGGAAGTCTGGAACTCTTTCAGAGTGACCATCACCATTCTCCCCTACTTGCTCAGTTTGACTGGGCAGCCAGCTCTCCGAAGAGTCTTGGTGGTTCCAAACTTCTTTTTAAGAATGATGGATGCCACTGTGTTCTTGGGGATCTTCAATGCAGCTGACATTTGTTGGTACTCTTCCCCAGATCTGTGCCTCAACACAATCCTGTCTTCGAGCTCAAGGGACAATTCCTTTGACCTCATGGGTTGGTTTTTGCTATGACATGCACTGTCAACTGTGGGACCTTATATAGACAGGTGTGTGCCTTTCAAAAGCATGTTCAATCAATTGAATTTACCCCAGGTGGACTCGAGTCAAGTTGTAGAAAGTTCAATGGAAACAAAATGCACCCGAATCTCAGAGCAAGGGGTCTGAATACTTATGTAAATTAATGTTTTATTTTTATTTTAATACCTTTGCAAAAATGTCTAAAAACCTGTTTTGCTTTTTCATTATGGGGATAGTGTAGATTGATGAGAAAACTATTCAAATCAATTTAGAATAAGGTTGTAACATAAAATGTGGAAAAAGTGAAGGGTTCTGAATACACGGTTTTCAAAACGCATACTGCCTTCAGCTCATTGCAAAGTGGTGTGAACTGAAGCCTACCTACCATTGCCTATGCACTTTAATGGCGAATGGGAACCGCGCTTCAATTGAACAATAAAAATTGTTCATTAAACCATCTAAAACTGTTAACACACAATTGCATTTAGAATTGTTGCGCAATGATTAGGCTTATAAAAAGCAGAAGCTTGAATACAGCGGCGCCGCTGTCAGAGGGGCGGAGCCTGTCAGGGGGAGCCTGTCAGGGGGGGCCTGTCAGGGGAGCCTGTCAGGGGAGCCTGTCAGTGGGGCGGAGCCTGTCAGAGGGGCGGAGCCTGTCAGTGGGGCGGAGCCTGTCAGAGGGGCGGAGCCTGTCAGAGGGGCGGAGCCTGTCAGAGGGGCGGAGCCTGTCAGAGGGGCGGAGCCTGTCAGAGGGGGCGGCGCCGCTGAGATTCAGTTCATAGTAGTTTGTCAAAGCCTAACGAAAATCCACACAGCAATTTAATTCCACTATATCATGCAAAAGTAACCTATTGACCGATAAGCATGACCGGTCAAATGCATTTCTATTGACTGGTATTTCCATCAATGAATAAGCTAAACAGCATTCACTTGCATTTGGACCCCCCCCCCTTCCAGACAAAATTAGCTGACGGCAGTTTTATAAGTAAATATTTAAAATCATCCAAACGCAGACTATTCCCATCTTAACGGAAACCCTGGCCGAGGCGATAACCAAAACTACGTATCAATTCTGCCAGTCATTTATATTGTAGAGTCGTGGTTTTTCTACTCCATACCACAATTCAAAAATCTGAGATGTAAAGTCAAGTATTAAATCATTTGTCTGTGGATTTCAGACCGGACTCAAGGCATTAGGAGACACCCACAGGAGACCGATGCAGCTCAGCTCCTGAACACCATCCGTATCAAATATGAATTGAGAACTAAGAAGTAAGTCCTGTGTGGCTCAGTCGGTAGAGCATGGCGCTTGCAACGCCAAGCGTCGTGGGTTCGATTCCCACTGGGGCCACCCATATGTAAAAGTAGTGGCCCCAGCCGACTTGTAAGTCGCTTTGGACAAAAGCGTCTGCTAAATGGGATATATTATATTATATTAAGTAAAATATGTAGCAAATCAATATCTAGGTGGGTATCGAAGCATAGCCACCATTCAATTTCCCCACATGATAGCGAGCCTATATGCTCCCAGAGATTCTAAAAGAATGGCAGTCGTGTGTTTAATTAAGAGGGGAACCATTTCAACAGGAATAAATATAAATATATATCCCATTTAGCAGACGCTTTTGTCCAAAGCGACTTACAAGTCGGCTGGGGCCACTACTTTTTTTACATATGGGTGGTCCCAGCGGGAATCGAACCCACGACGCTTGGCGTTGCAAGCGCCATGCTCTACCGACTGAGCCACACAGGAATCTTTGACAACACTGATTCGGCAGGAACTCGTTATCATGTGACTGCTGAGGAGACGTCACTGCATCAAAATGAGGAAACAGGTGTTGGAAATATTAGAGAGAGGGGCAATATTCAGGAAAAATCATTTGACGTTTGCTCTGATGACCAGCAGCCCAAGAGGTCGGTTGGGTCGGGAAAAGCTTCCGACAGAAGGCTCTGCGTGCAGAGAGATGCATGCGAGAGCGTGGGTGGAGTCTGAGCAGCGGATACCATTTTGTAACATGATACCTCGCCGGTCCACCCATTTCTACACTCCCAAATAACATTTTATTTATGACTTTTTTTTTTATATATTCTTTTTAAAATATGATGATATTTCACTAAGAGTAAAATGCTTACAGGTGAAAGATAAAAAGTGACATTGCAATGTTGGGGGGGGGGGGGGCAGAGATCTGTTGTTTTCCCATTTGATGTAGGCTATAGAAGAAACTTTGAAAACATAACCGCTAATATGAAAGAACCGCATATTTAAATACTAGCTAGGCCGACGTGTAATGAAAGTTCAGGTTTGATATACATTGCCTTGTTTTTGTGCCTGCCTGTAGGTCGCCAGGCCTGTATTCACCAGGCCTGTATTCACCAGGCCTGTATTCACCAGGCCTGTAGGTCACTTCTCTAGCAGCTTGCCATCTAAACACAACAAGCTAGCCTTTAAGCTTCCCAGATCTTCCCCATGCGAAATAAGATTAATAAAATAACTAGCCCTGACAAATATTCCCATAGCCTACAACATTATTCCAGTTTGATATGCTGCTTCAATGTATTCACTCCCATAGGATTACGTTCTATTTTAATCTGATATCACAGAGAGAAGGCTCACTGTCACCAGCTGTGTTTATGGTGCATCAGTAGTTCGCCATTACTTCAGAAAAACCCATTTGGTGGATTCTTATAAGACTACAATGTTAAGTTTATTGTTTGAACAATTGCTGAGATTCTATTTGGTTATCAAGGCAGCGTATGCTACTTTGATGCATAGCCTATAGATCAAGGAACCAAGCGACAACCACAGAGATCCTATTCAAATTACTGGAGAAGCTATGTCATAAACACTCAACATTCTAGAATGGTCCCCCCAAAAAAAATGGCAGCCATCTTGGTCAGGGAGATATCCAAAAGCAATCTACAATTGGAATGAATGGCAGTAGACACACAGGTAATGCATTTCCTGCTTTTATTCAAACAGGAAATACAAAAAAAAGCCATGTGCTGTGTATCAGACTTTTGTCAGTTAGAAATACTGTTAGTGAGTTTTATACAGATTCTGTATAAATAGCCTCTAACTGTAAACAGACCAAGTCTCAGATGTAGTTATTGGAAAGCTGTGAGTGCAATTATGATACAGGATCAATACTTGTTGCATTTACTACAACCACCTGTCCCAAGTCCCTTATTTACTACAACCACCTGTCCCAAGTCCCATATTTACTACAACCACCTGTCCCAAGTCCCATATTTACTACAACCACCTGTCCCAAGTCCCATATTTACTACAACCACCTGTCCCAAGTCCCATATTTACTACAACTACCTGTCCCAAGTCCCATATTTACTACAACCACCTGTCCCAAGTCCCATATTTACTACAACCACCTGTCCCAAGTCCCATATTTACTACAACCACCTGTCCCAAGTCCCATATTTACTACAACCACCTGTCCTACAACACCTGTCCCAGTCCTAAATTAACTGATTTCAGCCAGTGTATGGCTGTTGAATTGAAAGCATTGTTTGAATGAAAATGTCAGCATATTGGCAGTTAATTTGAACAAGTCATCCAAAACTGGTTGGTTAACTAACATTGCAGACATTCTTCACATTGATTGTTTTACACAATCCCAACACCGGCAAACCATGGTTGACCAACTCCCTGACCATCATGGCTGATCTTCATCCCGTCATAAGGAGGTTCATTCTAGTATTCTGATTCCTAATTCTATGGTGACAACACTGCCCCCCCCCCCCCCCAGGGCTCTGCAAGGAATGACACGGTGTCTCAAATTTCAGGTAGCACAAAAAGTACGTTGAATGCCGGAGTGTACGACAAAGGGCCGTCTGTTTTGTGATGTAAAATAAATAAAAGGCATTGTACTAGAGGGTACAACAGTTTGTGAACCACAGTTCAGGACATATTGGGGTTTTGGGTGTCACGGGTCGGTATAGCAGAAAAAACTAAATGCCAACAGCTGCTATGGTTCATTTAAGAAAATAATAATAATAATAAATGTTTCAATATATTAAGTGTTGGTTTTCCTGATAATCATCATGAGTCAATGTCTGATGATCGTACCATCAGGAATTATTATTATTATATTATATTATTATTATTAAATAAAAAAAAACACGATTATTGAAACAATAAAATACAGTGCAATATGGATGTGAAATCAATGTAAAAACATGGCTCGGACGTTCACAAGGTGCTGAAACCACCCATTATTCTCGACCACCGAGACTGGACGCATATCTGTGCCATTTATCAAATAGTCATTTATTTGGTAAGAATCAGCTACAAAAGGGCTGCTTGAATGTGGAAGGGAGACCGATGTTGGCGTTAATGTGTCAACATGTTGTTTTGAGGAGTTGACAGCTGCATAGGCTATTCTAGTTGACTGACTATCCGTCACCGTTGTAATCTACTGGGAAGCCAAAATATGTTCCCAAACTGGACATTTAAACTATGAGAATCCTCCTTGTTTATCCACCCCACCATAATACAGGGGCAGCAGGAGGTAGCCTAGTGGTTAGAGCGTTGGACTAGTAACCGGAAGGTTGCAAGTTCAAATCCCAGAGCTGACAAGGTACAAATCTGTCGTTCTGCCCCTGAACTAGGCCAGTTAACCCACTGTTCCCCTGAACTAGGCCAGTTAACCCACTGTTCCCCTGAACTAGGCCAGTTAACCCACTGTTCCCCTGAACTAGGCCAGTTAACCCACTGTTCCTGACTTGCCTGGTTAAATAAATACAGAACTGGTTCCCAGCTGCACCTCACATAAAAATAAAAAAAAGGACAGTTTGAAATGCGCCAATTAAGATGTACATTTTGACTACAACATACACATAGGCTCTAGTTAAAACAGAATATCCAGAAATATATATATTTTTTTAATTACACAAGAGCAGACTTTCACAAGGTGCTGAAACCACCTTGTGGTGCCCTGTTTTCACTTTGTCATTATGGGGTATCGTGTGTAGATTGACGAGGAAACTTTGATTTTATCCATTTTAGAATAAGGCTGCGATGTAACAAAATGTGGTAAAGGTCCAGGAGTCTGAATACTTTCTGAATGCACTGTATATAAGGAGGGAGGGAGGGGGAGGTCTGGCTGTGGTGCTCAATTCCTGGTTCTCATTCCCTGCATGAGACCATCTATCCACTTGGCCCCTGTGACAGTGCTATCAGTTTCACTCCTCTTTGCCGATTGGCCGGGTGATCCACCCAAAAGTGTAATAGTGAGACAGGTTATTCTGCGCTTCTCCATCTGAAATGCCAAAATGACTGATTTAAAAAAAAAAAAAAAAAGCAGGACTAAAAAGAAAAGAAAATCTCACATCCATTTGGGAATCAGTCAACCTTTTAAGATGAACTGAAACATTACACCAGGGGGACAAATTTCAGGGCATTGAAGTGGATCTAACCCCAATTCAGGGCATTGAGGTGGATCTAACCCCAATTCAGGGCATTGAAGTGGATCTAAACCCCAATTCAGGGCATTGACGTGGATCTAAACCCCAATTCAGGGCATTAATGTGGATCTAAACCCAATTCAGGGCATTAAAGATCTAAACTCAATTCAAAACTAAATTCAAGGCATTAAAGTGGATCTAAACTAAATTCAGGGCATTAAAGTGGATCTAAACTAAATTCAAGGTGGCTATATAACATGGAGATGTTTACAGTTTACTTTTAGAGGAAAATATGACAAGTACCTAGCTTAGTGGGTGACAGCAAGATAGCGAGATCGTTTAGTTACTGTAAACACATTGAAACGATCTATTTGACACAGCTGTCACGCTAGGTAAACATCTCACGCAAGTCAAACTGCATGCAAAGAAGTTGGCCGTCAGCTGAATAACTTGGCGTCTGATTTGATAAGCTAAAATCATATGGCAACTCCACTAAGAGGCGATTCTCATCGAATGAAATGTCAAAAAGAGAATACAACCCCAGAAATATAAATCATGAAAATGGTCAATTTGGTGAAAGTCTGTTCTCTCAGTGGGCCACATGTAAGAATCAGTCAATTGTGTAGGAACATGTCATAACTATATAAATCTGGTCCCTGGAGAATTACTCACATTAAAATAGCACTTTTAAAACAATGACCTGAATTCCAGGGTGTCTATAAACATTTTTATTTTTAATATTTAAAGCAAATAGATGGTAAGGCCATACTGGTCGGTCTAGAACACTTTATATCAGGATATGAGGTAAACTATGGGTGTGCATCTTTCAAAATCTACACTTAAACGAAACAATCTCAAAGATTTTTACTGAGTTAGTTCAAATAAGGATGTTAAAACAAATTAAACCAAGTCAGACCCAATAATATAGATTTCACATGACTGAATATAGATAGGCTTCGGTTGGTCACAGATGCCTTAACAAGGTAGGGGGCGTGGATCAGAACCAGTCAGTGTCTGGTGTGACCATTTGCCTCATGCAGCGAGACACATCTCCTTCACAGAGCAGATCAGGCTGTTGATTGTGAAATGTTTTCCCCACTCCTCTTCATTGGCAAGACCCTGATGAGGACGACGAGTACGCAGATGAGCTTCCCGGAGACAGTTTATGCAGAAATTCTTCAGTTGTGCAAACCCAGTGTCATTAGCTGTCCAGGTGGCTGGTCTCAGACAATCCATCAAGTGTAGAAGTCAGATGTTGAAGTCCTGGGCTGCCGTGGTCTGCGGTTGTGGCCAGTTGGACATACTGCCAAATTATCTAAAAACTATGTTGGAGGTGGCTTATGGTAGAGAAATGAACATTTAATTCTCTGGCGTACATTGCTGCAGTGAGCATGCCAATTGCACGCTCCCTCAACTTGAAACATCTGTGGAGTTGTGACAAAACAGCACTTTAAACTGGCCTTTAAAAATTGTCCACATCACAAGGTGCACCTGTGTAACGATCATGCTGTTTAATCAGCTTCTTGATATGCCACACTTGTCAGGTGGACAGATTATCTTGGCGAAGGAGAAACACTCACTAACAGGGATAAACACATTTGTGCACAATTTAAGAGAAATACTGGAATTTTTAATTTCAGCTCCTCAAAACATGGGACCCCACCACATGTATATTTTTGTTCAGAATAGATATTCTCGGGCTCCGAGACAATACGTTTTAGTTTGAAACAACTCTGTACGAGTGGGTTTGATTAGAGGACCAAATCAATGCACTAACATGTTTTTTTATTTAACCAGGTAGGCACTAACATGTTTTTTTATTTAACCAGGTAGGCACTAACATGTTTTTTATTTAACCAGGTAGGCACTAACATGTTTTTTATTTAACCAGGTAGGCACTAACATGTTTTTTATTTAACCAGGTAGGCACTAACATGTTGCACATCCATTTTCCAATCTAAATTAATATGGATCTGTCGGCATCTGTAAGGGAGACTAGGCATCTACCCCTATCAAATTTGTCCACCCACTTTGGTTATGAAATCACCCACTAATTAACACGTCATTTTTGCACTAGTAATACATACTTAGGTTGGAGACATTAAAACTCGTTTTTCAACCACTCCACAAATGTTTTGTTAAACAAACTATAGTTTCGGCAAGTCGGTTAGGACATCTACTTTGTGCATGACACAAGTAATTTTTCCAACAATTGTTTACAGACAGATAATTTCACTGTATCACAATCCCAGTGGGTCAGAAGTTTTACACTAAGTTGACTGTGCCTTTAAACAGCTTGGAAAATTCCAGAAAATGATGTCATGGCTTTAGAAGCTTCTGATAGGCTAATTGACATCATTTGAGTCAATTGGAGGTGTACCCGTGGATATATTTCAAGGCCTACCTTCAAACTCAGTGCCTCTTTGCTTGACATCATGGGAAAATCAAAAGAAATCAGCCAATACTTCAGAAAAAAAAATGTAGACCTCCACAAGTCTGGTTCATCCTTGGGAGCAATTTCCAAACACCTGAAGGTACCACGTTCATCTGTACAAACAATAGTACGCAAATAAACACCATGGGACAATGCAGCCATCATACCGCTCAGGAAGGAGACACGTTCTGTCTCCTAGAGATGAACGCACTTTGGTGTGAAAAGTGCAAATCAATCCCAGAACAACGGCAAAGGACCTTGTGAAGATGCTGGAGGAAACTGGTACAAAAGTATCTATATCCACAGTAAAACGAGTCCTATATCGACATAACCTGAAAGGCCACTCAGCAAGGAAGAAGCCACTGCTCCAAAACCGCCATAAAAAAGCCAGACTACGGTGTACAACTGCACATGGGGACAAAGGTCGTACTTTTTGGAGAAATGTCTGGTCTGATGAAACAAAAATAGAACTGTTTGGCCATAATGACCATCGTTATGTTTGGAGGAAAAAGGGGGAGGCTTGCAAGCCGAAGAAAACCATCCTAACCATGAAGCACGGGGGTGGCAGCATCATGTTGTGGGGGTGCTTTGCTACAGGAGGGACTGGTGCACTTCAAAAAATAAATGGCATCATGAGGTAGGAAAATGATGAGAATATATTGAAGTAACATCCCAAGACATCAGACAGGAAGTTAAAGCTTGGTTGCAAATGGACAATGACCCCAAGCCTGCTTCCAAAGTTGTGGCAAAATGGCTTAAGGACAACAAAGTCAAGGTATTGGAGTGGCCATCACAAAGCCCTGACCGCAATCCTATAGAAAATGTGTGCGCAGAACTGAAAAAGCGTGTGCGAACAAGGAGGCCTACAAACCTGACTCAGTTACACCAGCTCTGTCAGGAGGAATGGGCCAAAATTCACCCAACTTATTGTGGGAAGCTTGTGGAAGGCTACCTGAAACGTTTGACCCAAGTTAAACAATTTAAAAGGTAATGCTACCAAATACTAATTGAGTGTAAGCTTCTGACCCACCGGGAATGTGATGAAAGAATTAAAAGCTGAAATAAATAACTCCTATTATTCTGACATTTCACATTCTTAAAATAAAGTGGTGATCCTAACTGACCTAAGAGATTTTTTTACCAGGATCAAATGTCAGGAATTGTGAACTGAGTTTAAATGTATTTGGCTAAGGTGTATGTAAACTTCAACTGTGTTGTGGGAAGCTTGTGGATGGCGATTGCATCATCCCACCTGGACAAGAGGATACCTACGTAAGAATGCTGTTCATTGACTATAGCTCAGCATTCAACACCATAGTACCCTCCAAGCTCGAGGACCTGGGTCTGAAGCGGGCTCTGTGCAACTGGATCCTGGACTTCCTGACTGGCTGCCCCCAGGTGGTAAAGGTAGGAAACATCTCCACTTTGCTGATCCTCAACACTGGGGCCCCACAAGGGTGTGTGCTCAGCCCCCTCCTGTACTCCCTGTTCACCCATGACTGCGTGGCCAAGCACACCAACTCCACCAAGTTTGCAGATGACACAACAGTAGTGGGCTTGATTACCAACAAGACAGCCTACAGGGAGGAGGTGAGGCACGGAGGGTGGTGTCAGGAAAACAACCTCCGACTCAACGTCAACAAAACAGATGATCGTGGAGGGAGCACCCCCCTATCCCCGGACAGGACAGCAGTGGATAAGGTGGAACATTTGAAAGAAAATTTTTGGAAGAAAATTTTGGAAGAAAATTATTGCGATATCCTTATCAACCATCCCTAATTCTTATAATTCTCAAACTCTTCGACCATTCCTCCCTCCCCTCTCTATTTCTTTGGTTCTTGGTACTGGTGGTGCAGCTTCAATACATCTTCCTGAGAGACTCTGGTCCGAAATGGTCCACCTACACAGAGTGTGCTGAGCGCCACGTCAACCTCAGGAGGCTGAAGTAATTTGGCTTGTCACCTAAACTTTTACAGAGGCACAATTGAGAGCATCCCGTTGGGCTGTATCACTGCCTGGTACGGCAACTGCACGGCTCTCCCGAAGGTGGTGCGGTCTGCCCAACGCATCACCGGGGGCAAACTACCTGCCCTCCAGGACACCTACAGCACCCGATGTCACAGGAAGGCCAAAAACTAGTCACTTTAATGTTTACATACCTTACATTACTCATCTCATATGTATATACTGTATTCTATACCATCTTAGACTATACCGCTCTGTCATTTCTCATCCATATATTCTTACCTCATTAGGTATTTTTTAGATATTACTGCATTGTCGGAACTAGAAGCACAAGCATTTCGCTACACTCGCAATAACATCTGCTAACCATGTGTATGTAACCAATAACATACGTTATGATTTTTAGCTAGGCTAGGGTTACTTTTAGGAGTTAACCTTAACTTATCTGAACATGCTAAGTAGTCGCTTGTGTTTGAAAAATGGCTAATTGGCTAAAATGTTAAAGTTGTGCATGAGAAGATTTTAACTCACGAGGCATTCAGTATATACATCCATCCATTCACCCACCCTGGGTTTCTGCCTTAAGTAACCATACCAAAACGTAACATCATACTAATTACGAGTGTCCCGGAATCACGTTTACTATGTTACATCTAGTCAATGAGACCAGGCTGCCTCCATCTTGGCACTCCCAAAATATTGTTTAGAATGATGGGGAAGCTATAGAAATGCATTTATTTATGTCTACATTCATTTTAACACATTTATTCAATTAGACACCATATTGTTCCAGGTTTATTATGGGTGCTAGCTACAGAACTCAGCACTGTGTATTATATCAAAATGTGGGTTGGACTTCGCTGTCCGTGAGACGAGAACAACATGCTCCCGTGTTTGTCTATAAAGAATAATTCTGAATAAACTACCTTCTTATTTATCATCGGTCATCAATATTAGAATTCCTAAAACCAGGTCTCAAGCATGGATTCCACTTGAGGCCCATGCGATTTCCACAGAGTTGGGTATGGCTGCCTTTTCCTGTTACGCTCCTTGCCTGTGGAATAGCCTGCAGACTAAACGTAAACCTGAGACTCTTCTCCCCGTCACCCATTTTAAATATTTATTGGAGGACTTTTATTTTCGTATTGCTTGTAACTGTTTTGGGTAATGCAAGTTCTTGTGCTGTTAGGTTATTCTACTAACAGGTTATTCCCCTATGTGTAAAATGTAATCTGTTGCTGTATGTTTTTCTGTTATCTGTGATGGTTGTGTTTGTCTTGTGTAGTTTCTTAAATCATTGGACCTAAACTGTATATGTGTAAACATGTATATGCAGGGCCCAGCTGTAAAAGAGACAGTGGTCTCATTCTATGTTCCTTGTTGAAATAAAAAGATAATAATAATTGTTTTTAGGTATCCTGTGTTTTAACTCACATAATTAAACATTTTCCTTAAAGTATAATGTTTTTTGATGACCAATGTTACCATCCTCACTACAAAAAAAATACATGTTATGTTATTTTTTATCCTTGAAATATTTAAAATTGTAATAGGTGTAGAATTTCATTCATCACTATGGATGACTGCTCCTACGGGACAGTGCCAATATGGCTGACCAGTGGCCTTCAAATCCTCTCATGTCCAATACAAAGCATCAGCAATCCAGGATTTATATACACGTTGCTTACTAACCCCCTTGAAGATTCGGACAAATTACTAGGCAGACTTGATCCACTCAATCAGTACATAACGTAAAGACATTTCACAGAAGTAACAATTTCTGTTCTAGTACTGGAAAAAGTACCGAATTTCGTTATAACATACAGTACTACAATCTGTAGCTACTGTTGAACGAGTGTCATGTGTAACCTCCGGCTGTTACGTAGGAGACGTGAGAAACGTACAATTCACTCGAGAATCGATACCTCTCGAAATCCTCGTCAATGAGAATAAAAGACCCTTGTTCTTAATTAACTGGCCAGCCACTGGCAGATATCAGCTCCGCAGAATACTTACTATTATCACCCCCTCCCCCAACCTGAAACAATAGCAACCTAACTATGGGTTGGGGGGTATCTGAACTGACAGTAAATTGGTCTCGTACGGTGATGGATCGCATCTCCCAATGCGTCGTTTCTTACCTGTACTGCGCGGCAGCACCGTGGGTAAATCCAAAGTAGTTGCCGGTAGCCATTTTAGCATCTTCACCTAGCCGGCTGGGCACTGCAGAATAGATATATTGAGGGTAAACGGTAGGCTAGTATTGGTTGGCTAGCTAGTTAACAGCTATACCCCCGCATTAGCGCAAAGAGAGCTCCTCAATCCAAGACCCACCGACCCAAAACCAAGCTTTCCTCGTAAACATGATAAATAATGAATCGTTTTTAAATATATTTATTTGTTTTTCATAAAGATTTACTCACCATAGGTGAAGGAGACCACTGGACATATGGGAATCATTGGTTCGTGTTTCTCAGACTACGAACTCTGACTCATAACCCTGCGTATGGTATTTATATGAGAAGGTCGGACCAGGAAATGGATCCGCACATGCGCTGTACACACGGACACGATGGGAATTGTAGTTCTACTAGGCCGAATCAGTTGTTTTCCTCAAGGTCAGATGACTGCCACAAAATTATATCAAATCATAGACTCTTTATAGGAAATGTGTCTATATGCGTTGGGTCTAAGTAACTGTTACAAGGAAAGTAACACCATTCATTTGTTATATTTTTCTCTTAGAGTAGTATAATATGCCATAGCAGATGCTTTGATGACATAAGGGGTTCGAAGCCATGCATGGTGATGATTAACCTTGCCAGAGAGCAGAAGACGGATTTAGCTCAGTGGGATAACGGTCCAGGAGGCCGAATCAGTTGTTTTCCTCAAGGTCAGATGACTGTGCCACAAAATTATATCAAATCATAGACTCTTTATAGGAAATGTGTCTATATGCGTTGGGTCTAAGTAACTGTTACAAGGAAAGTAACACCATTCATTTGTTATATTTTTCTCTTAGAGTAGTATAATATGCCATAGCAGATGCTTTGATGACATAAGTGGTTCGAAGCCATGCATGGTGATGATTAACCTTGCCAGAGAGCAGAAGACGGATTTAGCTCAGTGGGATAACGGTCCAGGAGTTTTTCCTAGCCACTGAACTTCTGCCTCTGCGTTGCTTGTGTAACGGATGTGAAACGCTAGTTTAGTTCGCGGTGATGCGCGCTAAATAGCGTTTCAATCGGTGACGTCACTTGCTCTGAGACCTTGAAGTAGTGGTTCCCCTTGCAGGGCGCGCGGCTTTTGTGGAGCGATGGGTGACGATGCTTCGTGGGAGACTGTTGTTGTGTGCAGAGAGTCCATGGTTCGCTCCCGGGTATGGGCGAGGGGACGGTCAACAGTTATACTGTTACACTTGTTCTTTGGGGTTTTAGGCTGGATATGTGTAAATCCCGTTCGTGACAACTGCTGATGTAAAAAAAAGGTCTTTAAAAAATAAAATCTGAATGATTCATGTGAATAGCAGGAAACCTGGGGTTGAAGAGCGGTGTGATTATGGTGGCACAGAGGGAGACTGTGTGGTGTGCATGCTAGGTAAGCAACAGGTGTAGACTAACAGTGAAATGCTTGGTAAACAACAGGTGTAGACTAACAGTGAAATGCTAGGTAAGCAACAGGTGTAGACTAACAGTGAAATGCTTGATAAGCAACAGGTGTAGACTAACAGTGAAATGCTCTGTAAACAACAGGTGGAGACTAACAGTGAAATGCTTGGTAAGCAACAGGTGGAGACTAACAGTGAAATGCTTGGTAAGCAACAGGTGTAGACTAACAGTGAAATGCTTGGTAAGCAACAGGTGTAGACTAACAGTGAAATGCTTGGTAAGCAACAGGTGTAGACTAACAGTGAAATGCTTGGTAAACAACAGGTGTAGACTAACAGTGAAATGCTTGGTAAGCAACAGGTGTAGACTAACAGTGAAATGCTTGGTAAACAACAGGTGTAGACTAACAGTGAAATGCTTGGTAAACAACAGGTGTAGACTAACAGTGAAATGCTTGGTAAGCAACAGGTGTAGACTAACAGTGAAATGCTTGGTAAACAACAGGTGTAGACTAACAGTGAAATGCTTGGTAAGCAACAGGTGTAGACTAACAGTGAAATGCTTGGTAAACAACAGGTGGAGACTAACAGTGAAATGCTTGGTAAACAACAGGTGTAGACTAACAGTGAAATGCTTGGTAAACAACAGGTGTAGACTAACAGTGAAATGCTTGGTAAACAACAGGTGTAGACTAACAGTGAAATGCTTGGTAAACAACAGGTGTAGACTAACAGTGAAATGCTTGGTAAACAACAGGTGTAGACTAACAGTGAAATGCTCTGTAAACAACAGGTGTAGACTAACAGGGAAATGCTTGGTAAACAACAGGTGGAGACTAACAGTGAAATGCTCTGTAAACAACAGGTGTAGATTAACAGGAAAATGCTTACCAATTGCCCTTCCCAACAGCACAGATAGATAAAGTCGAAATATTAAAGTAATAATAAATACACAATGAGTAAGTTGGTTTTATACACAGAGTACCAGTACTGAGTCTATGATAACTTGGTTATATACACAGAGTACCAGTACTGAGTCAATGTGCAGGGGTACATGGTAATTGAGGTAAATATGTACAAATAACTAAATATGTACATAATAAATAGTAGCAGCAACGTATGTGATGAGTTATGTTGTCCAAAAAGGGTCAATGCAGATAGTCTGGTTAACTATTTAACTAAGTATTTAGCAGTCCAATGGCTTGTGGGTAAAGTCTGTTGGTTCTAAACTTGGTGCGTCGGTACCGCTTGCCATGCGGTAGCAGAGAACAGTCTATGACTTGGGTGGCTGGAGTCTTTCAACATTTTTAGAGTCTTCCTCTGACTCCCGCTTGGTATAGAGGTTCTGGAAGGTCGGAAGCTCGGCCCCAGTGACGTACTGGGCTGTACGCACCGTGTGGTAGGATGCTTAAGCAGATGTCATACCAGGCGGTGATGCAGCCAGTCAAGATGCTCTCAAATGGTACAGCTGTAGATCTTTTTTAGGATTTGAGGACCCATGCCAAAACTTTTCAACCTCCAATGGGGAAGAGGCATTGTCGTGCCCTTGACTCTATTGGTGTGTGTGGACCATGATAGGTCCTTAGTGATGTGGACACCGAGGAGCATGAAGCTCTGAAGCGGCTCCACTAAAGCCCTGTCAAAACAAATCTAAGTTTATTGGTCACGTACACAGTTTAGCAGATGTTATAGCAGCGAAATGCTTATGTTACTGGCTCCTAACAGTAAAATGTCAAACAGGAAATCATTTAAATGTAAAAATAAAATCAAAAAGGTTTCAAAAAACAAAAAAAGATATCAAGAACATCAGGACGAATCCAATTAACAACACAAATAGCATATAGCATATGTATATAAACACCAGGAACATTTACACAAGATCAGCTCAGAATCACAGGAGGTTGGTGGCAACAAACAACAACACAGAGTTACACATGGAATAAACAAACGTACAGTCAATAACACAATAGAAAAAGTATATATACAGTGAGTGTAAATGTAGTAAGATAAGGGAGGTAAGGCAATAAATAGGCCATAGTGGTGAAATAATTACAATTTTGCAAATAAACACTGGAGTGATAGATGTCCAGAAGATGAATGTGCAAGTAGAGATACTGGGATGCAAAGGAGCAAATAATAAATTAAATAAATAACAATATGGGGGATGAGGTAGTTGGATGGGCTATTTACAGATGGGCTATGTACAGGTGAAGGGATCTGTGAGCTGCTCTGACAGCTGATGCCTAAAGTTAGTGAGGGAGATATAAGACTCCAGCTTCAGTGATTTTTGCAATTCGTTCCAGTCAATAGCAGCAGAAAACTGGAAGGAAAGGCGGCCAAAGTAGGTGTTGGCTTTGGGGATGACCAGTGAGATATACCTGCTGAAGTGCGTGCTATGGGTGGGTGTTAATATGGTGACCAGTGAGCTGAGATAAGGCGAAGCTTTACCTAGCATATACTTATAGATGACCTGGAGCCACTGGGTCTGGCGACGAATATGTAGCGAGGGAAAGCCGACTAGAGCATACAGGTCGCAGTGGTTGGTGGTATAATGGGCTTTGGTGACAAAACAGATGACACTGTGATAGACTGCATCGAGTTTGATAAGCAGAGTATTGGAAGCTATTTTGTAAATGACATCGCCGAAGTCGAGGATCGGTAGGATAGTCAGTTTTACGAGGGTATGTTTGGCGGCGTGAGTGAAGGATGCTTTGTTGCGAAATAGGAAGCCAATTCTAGATTTAATTTTGGATTGGAGATGTTTAATATGAGTCTGGAAGGAGAGTTAACAGTCTTGCCAGACACCTAGGTATTTGTAGTTGTCCACATATTCTATGTCAGAACTGTCCAGAATAGACTTTAGAAAGGCAGGGCAGGATGGATAGATGGTCTGTAACAGTTTGCGGTTAAGATATCGTTTAGGACCTTGAACGTGGCTGAGGTGCACCCATGACCAGCTCTGAAACCAGATTGCATAGCAAAGAGGGTATGGTGAGATTCGAAATGGTCGGAAATCTGTTTGTTGACTTGGCTTTCGAAGACCTTAGAAAGGCATGGTAGGATAGATATAGGTCTGTAGCAGTTTGGGTCAAGAGTGTCCCCCCCTTTGAAGAGGGGGATGACCGCGGCAGCTTTCCAATCTTTAGGTATCTCAGACGATACAAAAGAGAGGTTGAACAGACTAGTAACAGGGGTTGCAACAATGGCAAACAGATAATTTTAGAAAGAGAGGGTCCAGATTGTCTAGCCCAGCTGATTTGTATGGGTCCAGGTTTTGCAGCTCTTTCAGAACATCTATCTGGATTTGGGTGAAGGAGAAACTGGGGAGGCTTGGGCAAGTAAGCTGCGGGGGGGGGGGGGCACAGGAGGTACAGCACAGGAGGTTGGTGGCACCTTAATTGGGGAGGACGGACTGGTGGTAATGGCTGGAGCGGAGTAAGTGGAATGGTATCAAATACCTCACCAGCGGCTGAAGAACGGTTTTGGGGAAACGTGTCATTCAGTACAAACCATCACGCACTGTAGCAAACGTTGAATCGAAACTGAACGCACAAACCGTTTTTCAAACCCTCTTGGTCACATTGGTGCCATTAGTGAATTTGATGGGTCTCTGTGAGGTGGAGGTCAAAAGGGAGTGAAGTCTAACTCAGGAACTCATTTGATGACTGCCAAGGCTTTTAGCTCAGTGGAGCTCAGGAAACTAAGGTTTGAACCAAGACATTGTTTTAACCGATCAGTCAGCTAAATAGGTGGTTCAGCAGCCAGAATGTTGTTAGTTTAAGTACTAGTCTCTGTCTGGGGGTGTTGGGAAAAGGCAGAAGACAAGCTGTATTCAAATTGACAATAAAGTCTGTATTTTAATCAATTATATTCTGTAATATATAACTGCACTACATACATAAAAATGTATCCAAATATGATTAAAAAAAATATATATATTATGTTGACTGTTTATATATTTATTAATACGGTGCAGATACATGATGTGAGTGTTACCATTCAGAGTCAATTGCGTCCGTCCTTCGGAAACAATGAAACTACATTTCCCAGGATTGCATCGGTTCGCGCGAATCAAAAGCACAAGCTTCCGGACCTCGCTTGCCAACCACAAATCTTTAGC
This sequence comes from Oncorhynchus masou masou, assembly GCF_036934945.1. NCBI lineage: Eukaryota > Metazoa > Chordata > Actinopteri > Salmoniformes > Salmonidae > Oncorhynchus > Oncorhynchus masou. Next base: position 3,866,177 of record NC_088236.1, on the reverse strand, counting down.
ATCTCTACATACTGCCTGCCTGTATCAACTGCTTGCCTGTATCAACTGATCCTTCTTATTAATAACAAAAAAACAGGTAAATTGTCTTTTTGTACCGGGTCAAGAAATGACAATGCACAGACACACCTGCTCAAGTCTTTGGCTAGTTAACCGCAAGAGAGGTGGCAGTCGGCACCAACGTTAGTTCTCTAGCTAGCTTGTAATTCGTGCACGTGTTGAGTTGTTAAGTTATATTCCCGTTAACTAGCTAGTTAACGTGTTAGGACATTTTTAAAAAGCTAACTAGGTTAGCTTGTTATTTCACCTACGAGTAATCTAATTATAATATAATAACACACAGAAATACGAGCCTTGGGTCATTAATAGAGGTTAGTCGGGATTGAAGCTTTCACCTGCAGTAACAACTTTTAACTTCCTCCTATGCCATGAAAACCCAAACCTTTTGGTAACCATATGATTGATAAGTCTGTAATGTACTGATGGACGGCCATTACAAACTATACTGCTATAGACCACTGTGTCTATGAAGTGTTTAGTGTTGGTATACACAGTACTCTATGTGGATACCTGGTGGCAGTGTTGAACGTCACATGGCTGCTACTCTAATGGTGATGTCCTTGTTTCCTAGCAGAATGCCCAAATCAAGGGAAGTGGTGTCATCCACATCTGGCAGTGACTCTGACAGTGAGGTGGAGAAGACCACGGTGTGTGTCTTGAGAAAGGGGGGGGGAGGGGTTGAGATTAAACAAATGGTGTCCTGCGCTGTGACTACCGAAGCCCTCCTCCCTAACTGGGCATGTGTTTCAGGCCAAGAGAAAGAAGGCCAGTGCTCCACCAGAGAAGCCCGAGGCCAAGAAACCGAAGCTGAGTGGAGAGGGCTCTCGACCTGGCGCAGGAGGGTCCTCTAAGGCTGCAGACAGCAAAACGGAGGCTGGCATGTTCCAGGTTAGTCATCTCTGGGTTACAGACGCAGGTAATGCTGCTACGGCTACATTATCGGACTGTTACAGACGCTACATTATCAGACTGTTACAGACACAGGTAATGCTGCTACGGCTACATTATCGGACTGTTACAGACGCTACATTATCAGACTATTACAGACACAGGTAATGCTGCTACAGCTACATTATCCGACTGTTACAGACGCAACATTATCGGACTGTTACAGACGCAGGTAATGCTGCTACAGCTACATTATCGGACTGTTACAGATGCATATAATGCTGTTACGGCTACAGGGTCGGTCTGTTACAGACGCGGATAATGCTGCTACAGCTACATTATCGGGCTGTTACAGACGCAGATAATGCTGTTACGGCTACAGGGTCAGACTGTTACAGACGCGGATAATGCTGTTATGGCTACAGGGTCAGACTGTTACAGACGCGGATAATGCTGTTACGGCTACAGGGTCGGACTTAGATGTGATGTCATCACTGTTCCTACTTAGCAGTGCAGTGTCGTCCCTATCTCGACTCACTGTCTGTACAACTGAGCTGAGCCCTTTGCCTTCGCAAAAACACACGTGACTTCTAGCTTGACAACATTACTAGCCAGTCGCGCCACATAAAAAGGTAGCAATACGGCAACACATGAACCCGGAAATAAAAGAGTGAGCTTGATTGGTCTGTTTTGTGTGTTCCAGATTGGGAGAATGCGATACGTCAGTGTGAGGGAGTTTAAAGGGAAGTGTTTAGTTGACATCAGAGAGTACTGGATGAACCAGGACGGGGAAATGAAGCCCGGCAAAAAAGGTACGACACCCAGAGAACTGCTGTCCCTCACTTCAAATGGTAGTCATGGAAACTGAACCGTTGTCATTTTCATAGGCCGCCGAGGTACTGAACATGCCAACTTCCTGTCTGTGACACAGATATTCAAGCCCGTTTATTACAGTGTCCTAGTCATCCTCTTCTGTAATTGTACCATGGCCATGTTCTGTTATAATCTCCACCTGGCACAGCCAGAAGAGGACTGGCCACCCCTCATAGCCTGGTTCCTCTCTAGGTTTATAATCTCCACCCGGTACAGCCAGAAGAGGACTGGCCACCCCTCATAGCCTGGTTCCTCTCTAGGTTTATAATCTCCACCCCTCATAGCCTGATTCCTCTCTAGGTTTATAATCTCCACCCGGTACAGCCAGAAGAGGACTGGCTACCCCTCATAGCCTGGTTCCTCTCTAGGTTTATAATCTCCACCTGGCACAGCCAGAAGAGGACTGGCCACCCCACATAGCCTGGTTCCTCTCTAGGTTTCTTCCTAGGTTTTGGCCTTTCTAGGGAGTTTTTTCTAGCCACCGTGCTTCTACACCTGCATTGCTTGCTGTTTGGGGTTTTCGGCTGCGTTTCTGTACAGCACTTTGAGATATCAGCTGATATAAGAAGGGCTTTATAAATACATTTGATTGTGCTCTAACCCCTCTGTGTGTCTCCGGAAGTTTTGTAGAAAACTGAAAGACTAATGTCTAGTGTATTTTTGTTGATTTTATTTTCTTCTTCCAGGCATCTCCTTAAACCCGGAGCAGTGGACCCAGCTGAAGGACCAGATGGCAGAGATAGACGACGCGATCAAGAGAACATGATGACCCTTCCCAGGGTGCTGACAGTCCAGCTTGTCTGTCTAGTGATCTTAATGTCACCACTGACGTTTCGGCTGAGTCCCACATGGCACCCTATTCCCTATATAGTGCACTACTTTAGACCAAGGCCCTATGGAACCCTATTCCCTATATAGTGCACTACTTTAGAACAAGGCCCTATGGAACCCTATTCCCTATATAGTGCACTACTTTAGACCAAGGGCCCTATGGAACCCTATTCCCTATATAGTGCACTACTTTAGACCAAGGCCCTATGGAACCCTATTCCCTATAGGGCCTTGGTCTAAAGTAGTGCACCCTATTCCCTATAGGGCCTTGGTCTAAAGTAGTGCACCCTATTCCCTATAGGGCCTTGGTCTAAAGTAGTGCACCCTATTCCCTATAGGGCCTTGGTCTAAAGTAGTGCACCCTATTCCCTATAGGGCCTTGGTCTAAAGTAGTGCACCGTATTCCCTATAGGGCCTTGGTCTAAAGTAGTGCACCCTATTCCCTATAGGGCCCTTGTCTAAAGTAGTGCACTATATAGGGAATAGGGTTCCATAGGGCCTTGGTCTAAAGTAGTGCACTATATAGGGAATACGGTGCCATTTGGACTTTCCCAAAACCTGTGTAAGGACTGAATTATTTTATAATTCTAAGTTTGCTGTTCTGTTGAATTAGTTATTTTACATGTGCTGTTTTAGTTTGCTCAGTGCAAGAATTGCTTTGTGTTTTGACCTGTGAAGATAATGTGTGTTTGATTGGGATCGATATTTGGTTGGTATGGTTATGACTTTCTTTTCCTACCTTTATTTAACTACACAAGTCATTATTTTCAATGACGGCCTCGGAACAGTGGGTTAACTGGCCTAGGAACAGTGGGTTAACTGGCCTAGGAACAGTGGGTTAACTGGCCTAGGAACAGTGGGTTAACTGGCCTAGGAACAGTGGGTTAACTGGCCTAGGAACAGTGGGGTTAACTGGTCTAGGAACAGTGGGTTAACTGGTCTAGGAACAGTGGGTTAACTGGCCTAGGAACAGTGGGTTAACTGGCCTAGGAACAGTGGGTTAACTGGCCTAGGAACAGTGGGTTAACTGGCCTAGGAACAGTGGGTTAACTGCCTGTTCAGGGGCAGAACGACAGATTTGTACCTTGTCAACTCAGGGGTTTGAACTTGCAACCTTCCGGTTACTAGTCCAACGCTCTAACCACTAGGCTACCTCCTGCTGGTTACTAGTCCAACACTCTAACCACTAGGCTACTTCCTGCTGGTTACTAGTCCAACGCTCTAACCACTAGGCTACCTCCTGCTGGTTACTAGTCCAACGCTCTAACCACTAGGCTACCTCCTGCTGGTTACTAGTCCAACACTCTAACCACTAGGCTACTTCCTGCTGGTTACTAGTCCAACGCTCTAACCACTAGGCTACCTCCTGCTGGTTACTAGTCCAACGCTCTAACCACTAGGCTACCTCCTGCTGGTTACTAGTCCAACGCTCTAACCACTAGGCTACCTGCTGGTTACATTTACATTTACATTTAAGTCATTTAGCAGACGCTCTTATCCAGAGGGACTTACAAATTGGTGAATTCACCTACTAGTCCAATGCTCTAACCACTAGGCTACCTCCTGCTGGTTACTAGTCCAACGCTCGTAACCACTAGGCTACCTCCTGCTGGTTACTAGTCCAACGCTCTAACCACTAGGCTACCTGCTGGTTACTAGTCCAACGCTCTAACCACTAGGCTACCTCCTGCTGGTTACTAGTCCAACGCTCTAACCACTAGGCTACCCTTTGAATAATTGACCTGTTTGTTGTTGTTGTTGTATGAAAATGATTTAAAAGCCATGTAAAGTTCTCATGATTCTCTCTACCTATGTTAGTTTCTTACTTTCACCCTCTCGTGGTCAGTGTAGTTTTAGACAGTATTACAAAGGTCAGGTAATGACTCCTGGTTCCACAAGACTGTTAGCCCGCTGAACATAAACACATCGATCTAAAACAAGTCTTGGGGTCTCTGGGTAAAGTGAAGCGACTCACCAAGCCACCTCCATTGCTTCCAAACAACCACTGTTAGCAGTAGCACCCTCCCCAGTCACAGTTCTGTATTCGAGATCCAGACCAGCTGGTCGCACCCTCTTGTCGGCCTGCATCCAATTACATTTGATGTCTAAATCAGATCAGAGCCTTTTGTTGAGTCACCTGGCCAGGAAAGCCCTGGCACAGCACACACTGGTAACATGGTGGCTCTGAGCGAGACGTGCTAAACCACACATCCATGATGAGTTTTTTAAAAGATTTTTTTTAAGCTGCTGCTAGGACACTACTGAGCTGGATAAGGTATTGTAGTGAAATTGTTTCCCAATATACATACTTGCATATATCACCGTATAAACTACAAAGGGATACAATGACCAAGTATACTATAAAGCATGCTGACTGACAATTGGTCTTGTCCAGACACTCTTCCTACAAACTTTATACATGAAACTAAATAATTTCCTTTAATAAACACTTGAAAACAAGAGGGACATGTGACCATCGAATTCACTCGATGTCTGGTATCTTCTGTCTAAACCGCTAGATGGAATCAGAGATGGTCTAAATCAAGGGATGGCAACAGAGACTGCCTCGACCACTAGATGGCACCAGAGACTGCCTTAGTCACTAGATGGCACCAGAGACTGCCTTAATCACTAGACGGGTAACAGAGACTGCCTTAATCACTAGATGGGTAACAGAGACTGCCTTAATCACTAGACGGGTAACAGAGACTGCCTTAATCACTAGACGGGTAACAGAGACTGCCTTAATCACTAGACGGGTAACAGAGACTGCCTTAATCACTAGACGGGTAACAGAGACTGCCTTAATCACTAGACTGGTAACAGAGACTGCCTTAATCACTAGACGGGTAACAGAGACTGCCTTGATCACTAGATGGGTAACAGAGACTGCCTTAATCACTAGACGGGTAACAGAGACTGCCTTAATCACTAGATGGTAACAGAGACTGCCTTAATCACTAGACGGGTAACAGAGACTGCCTTAATCACTAGATGGTACCAGAGACTGCCTTAATCACTAGACGGGTAACAGAGACTGCCTCTACCACTAGATGGCACCAGAGACTGCCTTAATCACAGGATGGTACCAGAGACTGCCTTAATCACTAGACAGGTAACAGAGACTGCCCTAATCACTAGACGGGTAACAGAGACTGCCTTAATCACTAGACGGGTAACAGAGACTGCCTTAATCACAGGATGGTACCAGAGACTGCCTTAATCACTAGACAGGTAACAGAGACTGCCTTAATCACTAGACGGGTAACAGAGACTGCCCTAATCACTAGACGGGTAACAGAGACTGCCCTAATCACTAGACGGGTAACAGAGACTGCCTTAATCACTAGACGGGTAACAGAGACTGCCTTAATCACAGGATGGTACCAGAGACTGCCTTAATCACTAGACAGGTAACAGAGACTGCCCTAATCACTAGACGGGTAACAGAGACTGCCTTAATCACAGGATGGTACCAGAGACTGCCTTAATCACTAGACGGGTAACAGACACTATAAATCACTAGATGGTACCAGACACTCTAAATCACTAGATGGTACCAGACACTCTAAATCACTAGATGGTACCAGACACTATAAATCACTAGATGGTACCAGACACTCTAAATCACTAGATGGTACCAGACACTATAAATCACAGGATGGTACCGGACACTCTAAATCACTAGATGGTACCAGACACTCTAAATCACTAGATGGTACCAGACACTCTAAATCACTAGATGGTACCAGACACTATAAATCACAGGATGGTACCGGACACTCTAAATCACTAGATGGTACCAGACACTATAAATCACAGGATGGTACCGGACACTCTAAATCACTAGATGGTACCAGACACTATAAATCACTAGATGGTACCAGACACTCTAAATCACTAGATGGTACCAGACACTCTAAATCACTAGATGGTACCAGACACTCTAAATCACTAGATGGTACCAGACACTCTAAATCACTAGATGGTACCAGACACTCTAAATCACTAGATGGTACCAGACACTCTAAATCACTAGATGGTACCAGACACTCAAAATCACTAGATGGTACCAGACACTCTAAATCACTAGATGGTACCAGACACTCTAAATCACTAGATGGTACCAGACACTCTAAATCACTAGATGGTACCAGACACTCTAAATCACTAGATGGTACCAGACACTCTAAATCACTAGATGGTACCAGACACTCTAAATCACTAGATGGTACCAGAGACTCTAAATCACTAGATGGTACCAGACACTCTAAATCACAGGATGGTACCAGAGACTCTAAATCACAGGATGGTACCAGAGACTCTAAATCACAGGATGGTACCAGAGACTCTAAATCACAGGATGGTACCAGAGACTCTAAATCACTAGATGGTACCAGACACTCTAAATCACTAGATGGTACCAGACACTCTAAATCACTAGATGGTACCAGACACTCTAAATCACTAGATGGTACCAGACACTCTAAATCACTAGATGGTACCAGACACTCTAAATCACTAGATGGTACCAGACACTCTAAATCACTAGATGGTACCAGAGACTCTAAATCACTAGATGGTACCAGACACTCTAAATCACTAGATGGTACCAGACACTATAAATCACAGGATGGTACCGGACACTCTAAATCACTAGATGGTACCAGACACTATAAATCACTAGATGGTACCAGACACTCTAAATCACTAGATGGTACCAGACACTCTAAATCACTAGATGGTACCAGACACTATAAATCACAGGATGGTACCGGACACTCTAAATCACTAGATGGTACCAGACACTATAAATCACAGGATGGTACCGGACACTCTAAATCACTAGATGGTACCAGACACTATAAATCACTAGATGGTACCAGACACTCTAAATCACTAGATGGTACCAGACACTCTAAATCACTAGATGGTACCAGACACTCTAAATCACTAGATGGTACCAGACACTCTAAATCACTAGATGGTACCAGACACTCTAAATCACTAGATGGTACCAGACACTCAAAATCACTAGATGGTACCAGACACTCTAAATCACTAGATGGTACCAGACACTCTAAATCACTAGATGGTACCAGACACTCTAAATCACTAGATGGTACCAGACACTCTAAATCACTAGATGGTACCAGACACTCTAAATCACTAGATGGTACCAGACACTCTAAATCACTAGATGGTACCAGAGACTCTAAATCACTAGATGGTACCAGACACTCTAAATCACAGGATGGTACCAGAGACTCTAAATCACAGGATGGTACCAGAGACTCTAAATCACAGGATGGTACCAGAGACTCTAAATCACAGGATGGTACCAGAGACTCTAAATCACTAGATGGTACCAGACACTCTAAATCACTAGATGGTACCAGACACTCTAAATCACTAGATGGTACCAGACACTCTAAATCACTAGATGGTACCAGACACTCTAAATCACTAGATGGTACCAGACACTCTAAATCACTAGATGGTACCAGACACTCTAAATCACTAGATGGTACCAGACACTCTAAATCACAGGATGGTACCAGACACTCTAAATCACTAGATGGTACCAGACACTCTAAATTACTAGATGGTACCAGACACTCTAAATCACTAGATGGTACCAGACACTCTAAATCACTAGATGGTACCAGACACTCTAAATCACTAGATGGTACCAGACACTCTAAATCACTAGATGGTACCAGACACTCTAAATCACTAGATGGTACCAGACACTCTAAATCACTAGATGGTACCAGACACTCTAAATCACTAGATGGTACCAGACACTCTAAATCACTAGATGGTACCAGACACTCTAAATCACTAGATGGTACCAGACACTCTAAATCATAGGATGGTACCAGACACTCTAAATCACTAGATGGTACCAGACACTCTAAATCACAGAATGGTACCAGACACTCTAAATCACTAGATGGTACCAGACACTCTAAATCACTAGATGGTACCAGACACTCTAAATCACTAGATGGTACCAGACACTCTAAATCACAGAATGGTACCAGACACTCTAAATCACTAGATGGTACCAGACACTCTAAATCACTAGATGGTACCAGACACTCTAAATCACTAGATGGTACCAGACACTCTAAATCACTAGATGGTACCAGACACTCTAAATCACTAGATGGTACCAGACACTCTAAATCACTAGATGGTACCAGACACTCTCAATCACTAGATGGTACCAGACACTCTCAATCACTAGATGGTACCAGACACTCTAAATCACTAGATGGTACCAGACACTCTAAATCACTAGATGGTACCAGACACTCTAAATCACTAGATGGTACCAGACACTCTAAATCACTAGATGGTACCAGACACTCTAAATCACTAGATGGTACCAGACACTCTAAATCACTAGATGGTACCAGACACTCTAAATCACTAGATGGTACCAGACACTCTAAATCACTAGATGGTACCAGACACTCTAAATCATAGGATGGTACCAGACACTCTAAATCACTAGATTGTACCAGAGACGGATTAAATCACTAGATGGTACCAGAGACTCTAAATCACTAGATGGTACCAGATACTCTAGATCACTAGATGGTACCAGACACTAAATCACTAGATGGTACTAGACACTCTAATTCACTAGATGGTACCAGACACTCTAAATCAATAGATGGTACCAGAGACTGAGAAAATCACTAGATGGTACCAGACACTCTAAATCACTAGATGGTACCAGACACTCTAAATCACTAGATGGTACCAGACACTCTAAATCACTAGATGGTACCAGACACTCTCAATCACTAGATGGTACCAGACACTCTAAATCACTAGATGGTACCAGACACTCTAAATCACTAGATGGTACCAGACACTCTAAATCACTAGATGGTACCAGACACTCTAAATCACTAGATGGTACCAGACACTTTAAATCACTAGATGGTACCAGACACTCTAAATCACTAGATGGTACCAGACACTCTAAATCACTAGATGGTACCAGACACTCTAAATCACAGAATGGTACCAGACACTCTAAATCACTAGATGGTACCAGACACTCTAAATTACTAGATGGTACCAGACACTCTAAATCACTAGATGGTACCAGACACTCTAAATCAGTAGATGGTACCAGAGACTTAGTAAATCAATAGATGGTACCAGACACTCTAAATCAGTAGATGGTACCAGAGACTTAGTAAATCAATAGATGGTACCAGACACTCTAAATCAGTAGATGGTACCAGAGACTTAGTAAATCAATAGATGGTACCAGACACTCTAAATCAGTAGATGGTACCAGAGACTTAGTAAATCAATAGATGGTACCAGACACTCTAAATCACTAGATTGTACCAGAGACGGATTAAATCACTAGATGGTACCAGACACTCTAAATCACTAGATGGTACCAGACACTCTAAATCACTAGATGGTACCAGACACTCTAAATCACTAGATGGTACCAGACACTCTAAATAACTAGATTGTACCAGACACTCTAAATCACTAGATTGTACCAGAGACGGATTAAATCACTAGATGGTACCAGAGACTCTAAATCACTAGATGGTACCAGATACTCTAAATCACTAGATGGTACCAGACACTAAATCACTAGATGGTACTAGACACTCTAAATCACTAGATGGTACCAGACACTCTAAATCAATAGATGGTACCAGAGACTGAGAAAATCACTAGATGGTACCAGACACTCTAAATCACTAGATGGTACCAGACACTCTAAATCACTAGATGGTACCAGACACTTTAAATCACTAGATGGTACCAGACACTCTAAATCACTAGATGGCACCAGTTTCTCATCTTTGCCTTCTGTCCTCCATGCAGCTTTATTCAATTGGGACCAAGTTCCCTCTTAAATATGAGTAAATCCAGCATGGAGGCTGATATCAATGTCATAATTCACAGACTATGGAGGTGAAATCTTCTTTTATACCATGGCGTTGTTGCATACTCATTCCTGATTGGCTTGAAGGGCATTGTAGAGCATACATTATTTAAGTGATAACGCCCGTGAAGCCGGTGTTTGGAGGATATATTGGCACGGATGTTGTTAGGTCCCTAGATGAAGTGATTTAGAGTGTCTGGTACCATCTAGTGATTTAGAGTGTCTGGTACCATCTAGTGATTTAGAGTGTCTGGTACCATCTAGTGATTTAGAGTGTCTGGTACCATCTAGTGATTTAGAGTGTCTGGTACCATCTAGTGATTTAGAGTGTCTGGTACCATCTAGTGATTGAGAGTGTCTGGTACCATCTAGTGATTTAGAGTGTCTGGTACCATCTAGTGATTTAGAGTGTCTGGTACCATCTAGTGATTTAGAGTGTCTGGTACCATCTAGTGATTTAGAGTGTCTGGTACCATCTAGTGATTTATAACCAGTTTATAATAGCAATAAGGCTTTGTGTTATATGGCCAATATCCCACCGCTGAAGGGCTGTGTCCAGGCACTCCGCGTTGTGTCGTGCCTGGACACAGCCCTAAGCCGTGGTTTACCCCCTCTGGCATTTATTACTTAGATAATGCACGCTATATCAGGTAGAATTCCATGGCTATAGTTCACTCTTACATGAGCTATTTGTACTGCTTTTGAAAGCAAATGTCATATTGAAAACATTGACATTGTTGAATTTGATTTTCATAATAGTCCATTTAGAGTCGTGGTTTGAGTAGCTCAACTAGCAAGTCTGTTTGTTTGGTTACCATGTTAACTACTGTATCTGCTATCTAGTAAACTTACTAGCAGTTTAGGTGGATGTTGAACACATTTCTACCGGGAAAAATGAACACATTTGTAGCAGCAAATGTGTTAAATTATAGCCATGATATATAAAAAAGAGATAATCAACTGGCCTCTATGCAGTGTACATGTACTAGAGTGCACTGTGCTCCACTGATAGTACATAACATAAGAGATAATCAACTGGCCTCTATGCAGTGTACATGTACTAGAGTGCACTGTGCTCCACTGATAGTACATAACATAAGAGATAATCAACTGGCCTCTATGCAGTGTACATGTACTAGAGTGCACTGTGCTCCACTGATAGTACATAACATAAGAGATAATCAACTGACCTCTATGCAGTGTACATGTACTAGAGTGCACTGTGCTCCACTGATAGTACATAACATAAGAGATAATCAACTGGCCTCTATGCAGTGTACATGTACTAGAGTGCACTGTGCTCCACTGATAGTACACAACATAAGAGATAATCAACTCGCCTCTATGAGGTGTACATGTACTAGAGTGCACTGTGCTCCACTGATAGTACACAACATAAGAGATAATCAACTCGCCTCTATGAGGTGTACATGTACTAGAGTGCACTGTGCTCCACTGATAGTACACAACATAAGAGATAATCAACTCGCCTCTATGCAGTGTACATGTACTAGAGTGCACTGTGCTCCACTGATAGTACACAACATAAGAGATAATCAACTCGCCTCTATGAGGTGTACATGTACTAGAGTGCACTGTGCTCCACTGATAGTACACAACATAAGAGATAATCAACTCGCCTCTATGAGGTGTACATGTACTAGAGTGCACTGTGCTCCACCGATAGTACATAACACAAGAGATAATCAACTCGCCTCTATGCGTTCTCTGGAAAATAAGGTAACTGTAACACATTTTCCACGTGGTTCCTTATATTCCATAGAACACCGTTGTTGATGATCTCTTCTGTTATGTACCATCAGTGGAGCACAGTGCACTCTCGTACACATAGACTGCTTCGTACCTGTGATTCACAATACTGACCCACTGGAGAGGACGTGAGGCTGAGGCGTCTCTGCTTTACTGTCATGTCATTATGTAGGCCTCATCTCTTGTTTCTCTTCCTGTTTCTCTCAGTATAAAACGTGGCACGACTCGTCGTGAATGCTAAAAGTTGGATTTTCAATTCCTATACAATAGCATGTGTTACTGTATAGCCTGTTTTAGGTTTTAAGTAAAAGTGCCTGCTAAGAGTTGCCACTGTTTAGGGACAGATTTGATCTCTCAGGTACTGTATGCTCATTTATTGTTGCTGGTATAGCTTCCGTCCCTCTCCTCGCCCCAACCTGGGCTCGAACCAGGGACCCTCTGCACACATCGACAACAGCGACCCTCGAAGCATCGCTCCACAAAAGCCGGGGCCCTTCGCAGAGCAAGGGGAACAACTACTTGAAGGTCTCTGAGCGAGTGACGTCACCTATTGAAACGTTATTAGCGCGCACAACTGCTAACTAGTTAGCCATTTCACATCAGTTATACAGCGCTGTACTCTGCTCAGATCCATCCACATGGGCTAATGGACATTTTTAGAAGAATGCAACGTGGGTACTTTATATTTGTCCAGTTTCTCACATGTACCAGTGTTTTATTTTATGGATGTGTGTTTTGCATATCCAACCTCCCCCCTGAGAGTGGGGTCACAGCCAGAGTCAGCCATTATCAACTGTTAGGGTTATGTGCCTTGGTCAAGGGGCACGTCAACAGATTTTTTTCCCCGGCCTGTCGTCTCAGCGGATTTGAACTCGCTACTTTGCAGTTACTAGCCCAAAGCTCTAACCACTAGGCTACCTGCTACCCAAATTTGTTTCAGATTTGAGGCTGACTTTGATTTGCTTACACACAAATAAATGACATGGCATTATTTAAACACAATGTATGTATTTAACTGTTTGTTTTTGGAAACTATCATGATAACAGCACATATAAGTAGGAGGAACTGAGGAGTCATTTGTTTCCAGTGGCAGCAATGTGGTTGAATCATTCCAGCTGTGGAAATGATGGCCATTATGAAGTATTAAAACAGTATTAAAACAGGAGTGGGAGTTGTGTTCTAATGGAAAAGAGATGTTTTCTGTTGCACACGCAATACGTGTCCCTTTAAATCCAATGTTCTGGAGGGGATACTCCTAGCTGGAAGTGGTTTGGAGGGGACCGGTCGACCGTGCAACCAGCACCTGGGAGCTAGACGAAACTAGACTTGGCCTGCAAGGAAAGGTAGGCTCTCAGGAAACGCTGCGTTTCTCACTCAAACGAACCGTAAGAACACTTTGATGGTTTTATGATGGATCGAGGCATTGCAAAGTGTATCCTGGCAAAAAAAAAAAAAAAAACGAGTGAGAGAGAGAGAGAGAGAGAGAGAGAGAGAGGCAGAGAGAGAGAGTGAGTGAGAGAGAGAGAGAGAGAGAGAGAGAGAGAGAGGCAGAGAGAGAGAGTGAGAGAGAGAGAGAGAAAGAGAGAGAGAGAGAGAGAAAGAGGCGAGACGGCAGGGTGTGCACTCCAATAAGGAGGGTCACTAATGCCTCTGAAGCTGTGAAACTTCCTGACCGACATCTGCTTCCATTTCAGGGCCCTGAAATAAGGCAGTCTGATGGTTGGTGCGTCGCGCCCTGAAACATCCACAGCCTTCCTTGTGGTTGTTGGACCGCAGAGGCTCCTGTCACTCCAGACCCCAGGATTCCATCCATGACTGGTGTTCCATTGCTAGTCGCTAGACTCGCTACCTCAAACCCAGGTTAGGGCCTGTCTGCCCCTCTCTCTCTCTCCGGTTCCCTGGAAGGAATGTGTTGGTCCATTGAGATGTGAAGTGCGTATTGATTATGGGGCTCCTTCAGTTTCCTGTCTGTGACGCCGATGCTACTGGCACGAATCACTTTGGTTATTAACTAGCCGCCTCCAGCGTGCCAATTTGTCTTAACTTTTATTATCTTAGCAACGGACAAATGATATCTGAAAATGAACAGCCCAGAAATCACTTCACCGGAGAGAGAAAGAGAGATGGGGGAGAGAGAGAGGTAGAGATGGAGAGACAGAGAGAAGGAATCATTTATCTTTGGTCTGTCAGTGGGACTGCTGCAGCATAATAGATACCATCAGACACCACGTCTCGTCAGATACCATCAGACACCACGTCTCGTCAGATACCATCAGATACCACGTCTCGTCAGGTACCACGTCTCGTCAGATACCATCAGATACCACGTCTCGTCAGGTACCACGTCTCGTCAGATACCATCTGATACCACGTCTCGTCAGATACCATCAGATACCACGTCTCGTCAGGTACCACGTCTCGTCAGATACCATCAGATACCACGTCTCGTCAGATACCACGTCTGGTCAGATACCATCAGATACCACGTCTCGTCAGATACCATCAGATACCACGTCTCGTCAGATACCACGTCTCGTCAGATACCGTCAGACACTACGTCTCGTCAGATACCATCAGATACCACGTCTCGTCAGATACCACGTCTCGTCAGATACCATCAGACACCACGTCTCGTCAGATACCACGTCTCGTCAGATACCATCAGATACCACGTCTCGTTAGATACCACGTCTCGTCAGATACCATCAGATACCACGTCTCGTCAGATACCACGTATCGTCAGATACCATCAGATACCACGTCTCGTCAGATACCACGTCTCGTCAGATACCATCAGATACCACGTCTCGTCAGATACCACGTCTCGTCAGATACCGCCAGACACTACGCCTCGTCAGATACCATCAGATACCACGCCTCGCCAGATACCACGTCTCGCCAGATACCATCAGACACCACGCCTCGCCAGATACCACGTCTCGTCAGATACCATCAGATACCACGTCTCGTCAGATACCACGTCTCGTCAGATACCATCAGATACCACGTCTCGTCAGATACCACGTCTCGTCAGATACCGTCAGACACTACGTTTCGTCAGATACCATCAGATACCACGTCTCGTCAGATACCATCAGATACCACGTCTCGTCAGATACCACGTCTCGTCAGATACCGTCAGACACTACGTTTCGTCAGATACCATCAGGTACCACGTCTCGTCAGATACCATCAGATACCACGCCTCGCCAGATACCACGCCTCGCCAGATACCATCAGATACCACGCCTCGTCAGATACCACGCCTCGCCAGATACCGCCAGACACTACGTTTCGCCAGATACCATCAGATACCACGCCTCGTCAGATACCACGCCTCGTCAGATACCATCAGACACCACGCCTCGCCAGATACCACGCCTCGCCAGATACCATCAGATACCACGTCGCCAGATACCACGCCTCGTCAGATACCATCAGATACCACGCCTCGCCAGATACCACGTCTCGCCAGATACCATCAGATACCACGCCTCGCCAGATACCACGCCTCGCCAGATACCGCCAGACACCACGTCTCGTCAGATACCATCAGACACCACGTCTCGTCAGATACCATCAGATACCACGTCTCGTCAGATACCATCAGATACCACGTCTCGTCAGATACCACGTCTCGTCAGGTACCACGTCTCGTCAGATACCATCAGATACCACGTCTCGTCAGGTACCACGTCTCGTCAGATACCACGTCTCGTCAGATACCACATCTCGTCAGATACCATCAGATACCACGTCTCGTCAGATACCATCAGGTACCACGTCTCGTCAGGTACCACGTCTCATCAGATACCACGTCTCGTCAGGTACCACGTCTCATCAGATACCATCAGACACCATGTCTCATCAGATACCATCAGACACCACGTCTCGTCAGATACCATCAGATACCTTTAGATACCACGTCTCGTCAGGTACCACGTCTCGTCAGGTACCACGTCTCGTCAGGTACCACGTCTCGTCAGATACCATCAGATACCACGTCTCGTCAGGTAGCACGTCTCGTCAGATACCACGTCTCGTCAGATACCACGTCTCGTCAGATACCATCAGATACCACGTCTCGTCAGATACCATCAGGTACCACGTCTCGTCAGGTACCACGTCTCGTCAGATACCACGTCTCATCAGATACCATCAGATACCATCAGACACCACATCTCGTCAGATACCACGTCTCGTCAGATACCATCAGATACCACGTCCCGTCAGACACCACGTCTCGTCTGGCTGAATGGAATATGAATGACAGTAACCTAAACCCATCACTGTTACACTGAACTGGCTGAATGGAATTTGAATGACAGTCATCCAATATGCTGTAACAGAAATAAGGCCCCTGAAACGACAGTAACCGTCACTGGTGTAGATGGATGAGAGAGACATCAATGTAGTCCATTCTGAATTCAGGCTGTACCACAACACAATGTGTCATAAGTCAAGGGGTATGAATACTTTCTGAAGGCCATTGTACATCATGATATGTTCTAACTCAATCCAAGGCATATTGTTAAATTAATATAGTAAAAAGTTGTTGTTTATACACACTTCTATTGAGAGGTGACTGTCCCAAAAACACGGACTCCTAAACTTAATGTTTGAAAATAAAGCAATGTGTCAGGGTTTTCCTGTGGTGAAGTAGAGGAGGACCAAAACGCAGCGTGGTTATATTGATTCATGTTTAATAAAAACAGATAAACATGAACACTACAAAACAACAAAACGTGGAAAACCCAAAACAGCCCTATCTGGTGCAAAACACAGAGAGAGGAACAATCACCCACCAACACACAGTGAAACCCAAGCTACCTAAGTATGATTCTCAATCAGAGACAACTAATGACACCTGCCTCTGATTGAGAACCACACTAGGCCGAAACATAGAAATTACATTTACATTTACATTTAAGTCATTTAGCAGACGCTCTTATCCAGAGCGACTTACAAATTGGTGAATTCACCTTCTGACATCAGTGGAACAGCCACTTTACAATAGTGCATCTAAATCATTAAGGGGGGGGGGGTGAGAAGGATTGCTTTATCCTATCCTAGGTATTCCTTGAAGAGGTGGGGTTTCAGGTGTCTCCGGAAGGTGGTGATTGACTCCGCTGTCCTGGCGTCGTGAGGGAGTTTGTTCCACCATTGGGGGGCCAGAGCAGCATAACCCAAAACATAGAAAAAACAAACATAGACTGCCCACCCAACTCACGCCCTGACCATACTAAATAAATACAAAACAAAGGAAATAAAGGTCAGAACGTGACACAATGAATGATTTTTGAAAAATAATGTAGACCGTGGCTGCGAATACAGAGTTCTAGCCCACCCCTCCCCTCCCCACTTCCGGAACACTCTTTTCTCAACACTAATAATCCGGATGCTATTTAATGCACACATTCATTTGTCTAATTTAGCTGCAGCTCACACTCCACCCCCCTTCACATTCCTCTCTTTACTCTCTTCGGAACCACGATGATGTAACCTATGTCTCTGCCTCATATATTTCTGAACAGCTGAAAATAAAATGAAAACCCAGCGGGGATTTAAACAAACGTTCCAAAATATATATAGTGTTTATTATGAAGGCTATAACCTCTTGTCTGTTGTAAGAGATACTGCCGTTGCACAAGCAGGATGCAGTTCCTTACACATTGCGTTGGAGCAAAAGAACAATCCACGTCCTGTGTGTGTGTGTGATGTAGGCTAATCTTTATAGTTGCTCCTCCATTTCGTAGCCACGAGCCAGAGCTGCTGAAAAAGAACACCACCACTTCCTGCTATAGCCAAGGTTTGCAACGATAATGAAAAACACTGTCGCTAATTAGACTGCATGTCTGTGTGTCTTGCTTGTGTTTTCGTATGCTCCCTAAATAGCTGCGTGTAACTCTCCACACACAGGCCCTATAACTGCTAATTTGCCTCTCAGTGATCATCCTACTGAATCTAGATCTGCCTGAAAAGTAGCTAGATGGAGCTATCATTCCTTACATCGTTTCTCAACTACTGCTTTAGACTGTCTCCAATTGGTGATGATAATCTACATAGTTATTCTGCTTTAGACTGTCTCCTATTGGTGATGATAATCTACATAGTTATTCTGCTTTAGACTGTCTCCTATTGGTGATGATAATCTACATAGTTATTCTGCTTTAGACTGTCTCCTATTGGTGATGATAATCTACATAGTTATTCTGCTTTAGACTGTCTCCTATTGGTGATGATAATCTACATAGTTATTCTGCTTTAGACTGTCTCCTATTGGTGATGACAATCTACATAGTTATGCTGCTTTAGACTGTCTCCTATTGGTCATGATAATCTACAAAGTTAAATCACTATGTTGACTGCCTGTCTGTGTCTTTTATGTTTGCAATACTGTTACAACAGACAGTCAAGTTTGTATGAACATGTTGATCAGGTCTTCTGGGTACAACATGTAAATAGCTGCATATAGCCTAACTCCCCTCTGGAAAAAAGAACATGAAATCGTGCTTACGGTACTTTGAACATGTCCACCATGTCTTTTGTGTACATTCATCGACCAATCAAGGAGGGGGAGGAAGCGGCAGCGAAGTCTCGAGCAGCAGCCAATGAAGAAGGGGGGAGTGGGCAGCAGCTACATAGCGGACTGGGCAGCAGCTACATAGCAGAGTGGCAGCAGCTACATAGCGGAGTGGCAGCAGATACATAGCAGACTGGGCAGCAGCTACATAGCAGAGTGGCAGCAGCTACATAGCGGAGTGGCAGCAGCTACATAGCGGAGTGGCAGCAGCTACATAGCAGACTGGGAAGCAGCTACATAGCAGACCGGGAGGCAGCTACATAGCAGACTGGGCAGCAGCTACATAGCGGAGTGGGCAGCAGCTACATAGCAGACTGGGCAGCAGCTACATAGCAGACTGGGAAGCAGCTACAAAGCGGAGTGGGCAGCAGCTACATAGCAGACTGGACAGCAGCTACATAGCGGAGTGGGCAGCAGCTACATAGCAGACTGGACAGCAGCTACATAGCGGAGTGGGAAGCAGCTACATAGCAGACTGGGAAGCAGCTACATAGCAGACTGGGCAGCAGCTACATAGCAGACTGGGAAGCAGCTACATAGCGGAGTGGGCAGCAGCTACATAGCAGACTGGACAGCAGCTACATAGCGGAGTGGGCAGCAGCTACAGAGCAGACTGGGAAGCAGCTACATAGCAGACTGGGAAGCAGCTACATAGCAGACTGGGCAGCAGCTACATAGCAGACTGGGCAGCAGCTACATAGCAGACTGGGAAGCAGCTACATAGCAGACTGGGCAGCAGCTACATAGCAGACTGGGCAGCAGCTACAAAGCGGAGTGGGCAGCAGCTCCATAGCAGACTGGGCAGCAGCTACATAGCAGAGTGGGCAGCAGCTACATAGCAGACTGGGAAGCAGCTACATAGCGGAGTGGGCAGCAGCTACATAGCAGACTGGGCAGCAGATACATAGCGGAGTGGGCAGCAGCTACATAGCAGACTGGGAAGCAGCTACATAGCGGAGTGGCAGCAGCAACAAAGCGGAGTGGGCAGCAGCTACATAGCGGAGTGGGCAGCAGCTACATAGCACACTGGGCAGCAGCTAAATAGCAGACTGGGAAGCAGCTACATAGCAGACTGGGAAGCAGCTACATAGCAGACTGGGCAGCAGCTACATAGCGGAGTGGCAGCAGCTACATAGCAGACTGGGAAGCAGCTACAAAGTGGAGTGGGCAGCAGCTACATAGCAGACTGGGCAGCAGCTACATAGCGGAGTGGGCAGCAGCTACATAGCAGACTGGGAAGCAGCTACATAGCAGACTGGGCAGCAGCTACATAGCAGACTGGGCAGCAGCTACATAGCAGACTGGGAAGCAGCTACATAGCAGACTGGGCAGCAGCTACATAGCAGACTGGGCAGCAGCTACAAAGCGGAGTGGGAAGCAGCTACATAGCAGACTGGGCAGCAGCTACATAGCAGACTAGGAAGCAGCTACATAGCGGAGTGGCAGCAGCTCCATAGCAGACTGGGCAGCAGCTACATAGCGGAGTGGGCAGCAGCTACATAGCAGACTGGGCATCAGCTACATAGCGGAGTGGCAGTAGCTACATAGCAGAGTGGACAGCAGCTACATATCAGAGTGGCAGCAGCTACATAGAGTGGCAGCAGCTACATAGCAGAGTGGCAGTAGCTACATAGCGGAGTGGCAGCAGCTACATGGCGAAGTGGCAGCAGCTACATGGCGGAGTGGCAGCAGCTACATGGCGGAGTGGCAGTAGCTACATGGCGGAGTGGCAGCAGCTACATAGCGGAGTGGCAGGAGCTACATAGCGGAGTGGCAGCAGCTACATAGCGGAGTGGCAGCAGCTACATGGCGGAGTGGCAGTAGCTACATAGCGGAATGGCAGCAGCTACATAGCGGAGTGGCAGCAGCTACATAGCGGAGTGGCAGCAGCTACATAGCGGAGTGGCAGCAGCTACATAGCGGAGTGGCAGCAGCTACATGGCAGAGTGGCAGCAGCTACATGGCGGAGTGGCAGTAGCTACATAGCGGAGTGGCAGCAGCTACATAGCGGAGTGGCAGCAGCTACATAGCGGAGTGGCAGCAGCTACATGGCGGAGTGGCAGTAGCTACATAGCGGAATGGCAGCAGCTACATAGCGGAGTGGCAGCAGCTACATAGCGGAGTGGCAGCAGCTACATAGCGGAGTGGCAGCAGCTACATAGCGGAGTGGCAGCAGCTACATGGCGGAGTGGCAGTAGCTACATAGCGGAGTGGCAGCAGCTACATAGCGGAGTGGGCAGCAGCTACATAGCACACTGGGCAGCAGCTACATAGCAGACTGGGCAGCAGCTACATAGCGGAGTGGCAGCAGCTACATAGCAGACTGGGAAGCAGCTACTTAGCAGACTGGGCAGCAGCTACATAGCGGAGTGGCAGCAGCTCCATAGCAGACTGGGCAGCAGCTACATAGCGGAGTGGGCAGCAGCTACATAGCAGACTGGGAAGCAGCTACATAGCGGAGTGGGCAGCAGCTACATAGCAGACTGGGCAGCAGATACATAGCGGAGTGTGCAGCAGCTACATAGCAGACTGGGAAGCAGCTACATAGCGGAGTGGCAGCAGCTACAAAGCGGAGTGGGCAGCAGCTACATAGCGTAGTGGGCAGCAGCTACATAGCACACTGGGCAGCAGCTACATAGCAGACTGGGCAGCAGCTACATAGCAGACTGGGAAGCAGCTACATAGCAGACTGGGAAGCAGCTACAAAGCGGAGTGGGCAGCAGCTACATAGCAGACTGGACAGCAGCTACATAGCAGACTGGGAAGCAGCTACATAGCAGACTGGGAAGCAGCTACATAGCAGACTGGGAAGCAGCTACATAGCAGACTGGGAAGCAGCTACATAGCGGAGTGGCAGCAGCTCCATAGCAGACTGGGCAGCAGCTACATAGCGGAGTGGGCAGCAGCTACATAGCAGACTGGGAAGCAGCTACATAGCGGAGTGGGCAGCAGCTACATAGCAGACTGGGCAGCAGATACATAGCGGAGTGGGCAGCAACTACATAGCAGACTGGGCAGCAGCTACATAGCGGAGTGGGCAGCAACTACATAGCAGACTGGGAAGCAGCTACATAGCGGAGTGGCAGCAGCTACAAAGCAGAGTGGGCAGCAGCTACATAGCGGAGTGGGCAGCAGCTACATAGCAGACTGGGAAGCAGCTACATAGCGGAGTGGGCAGCAGCTACATAGCAGACTGGGCAGCAGATACATAGCGGAGTGGGCAGCAGCTACATAGCAGACTGGGAAGCAGCTACATAGCGGAGTGGCAGCAGCAACAAAGCGGAGTGGGCAGCAGCTACATAGCGGAGTGGGCAGCAGCTACATAGCACACTGGGCAGCAGCTACATAGCAGACTGGGAAGCAGCTACATAGCAGACTGGGCAGCAGCTACATAGCAGACTGGGCAGCAGCTACATAGCAGACTGGGAAGCAGCTACATAGCGGAGTGGCAGCAGCTACAAAGCGGAGTGGGCAGCAGCTACATAGCGTAGTGGGCAGCAGCTACATAGCAGACTGGACAGCAGCTACATAGCAGACTGGGAAGCAGCTACATAGCAGACTGGGAAGCAGCTACATAGCAGACTGGGAAGCAGCTACATAGCAGACTGGGAAGCAGCTACATAGCGGAGTGGCAGCAGCTCCATAGCAGACTGGGCAGCAGCTACATAGCGGAGTGGGCAGCAGCTACATAGCAGACTGGGAAGCAGCTACATAGCGGAGTGGGCAGCAGCTACATAGCAGACTGGGCAGCAGATACATAGCGGAGTGGGCAGCAACTACATAGCAGACTGGGCAGCAGCTACATAGCGGAGTGGGCAGCAACTACATAGCAGACTGGGAAGCAGCTACATAGCGGAGTGGCAGCAGCTACAAAGCAGAGTGGGCAGCAGCTACATAGCGGAGTGGGCAGCAGCTACATAGCAGACTGGGAAGCAGCTACATAGCGGAGTCGGCAGCAGCTACATAGCAGACTGGGCAGCAGATACATAGCGGAGTGGGCAGCAGCTACATAGCAGACTGGGAAGCAGCTACATAGCGGAGTGGCAGCAGCAACAAAGCGGAGTGGGCAGCAGCTACATAGCGGAGTGGGCAGCAGCTACATAGCACACTGGGCAGCAGCTACATAGCAGACTGGGAAGCAGCTACATAGCAGACTGGGCAGCAGCTACATAGCAGACTGGGCAGCAGCTACATAGCAGACTGGGAAGCAGCTACATAGCGGAGTGGCAGCAGCTACATGGTGGAGTGGCAGTAGCTACATAGCGGAGTGGCAGCAGCTACATAGCGGAGTGGCAGCAGCTAAATTTAAAAAATGATGCCCATGAAACTCTATCTTTCTCCACAAACGTTCGGGTTCCAAAAAATCTGGAACTGCAGCCACTCACTTTTATAATTTTTTAAATTATAGTTTTGATTGTTTCTTTTCACCAGGTATTTGTAGTGTCCACTAGCCGCGTTGAAGGTTGTCTTCCACTCATCACCTTCCCGTATCCGCAACTGATGGTAGGCGTTCCGCAGGTCCCACTTAGAGAAAATGGTATCCCCCTGGAGTGGCTCCAAAGCTTGAAGAGTGGTAGCGGGTAGCGGTTCTTGACAGTGATGTCATTGAGGCCTCTTCTCCACAAAGAAGGTCAATCACACAGTCATAGGGTCGATGCGGGGGAAGCGAAGTGGCCCGTGCCTTGCTGAAAACCTCCTGGACGGCCTGGTACTCCGCGAGAACGGCGGACAGTTCCGAGGCTTCTTTCGAGCGCACAGGAAGATGTCCCAGGGCAGGCTTCGCCGACTTCAGGCAATGAGCGTGGCAGAACGGGCTCCAACCCCATGATAGCACCAGCAGTCCAGTCTATGAGGGGATTGTGACACAAGATCCATGAAAACTCTAATACCACGTGTACCTGAGGAGACTTGATGAGCATGAACTGCATAGTCTCACTGTGGTTCCCTGACACTTGCAGGTTGATAGGAGTTGATAACGTCCATGGGAATGGAGAGGGGTTGAGTGGGGATGCCCAGCGCTAACACCAGGGTTGTGTCCATGAAACTCTCATCGGCCCCAGAGTCAATGAGTACCTGGAGAGATTTCTACTGGTCGTCCCACTGCAGGATGACTTTGAGAGGGGTGTGAGTAAGGAGAGAAGAACAATTCTCTGTATGACCCCCCCCCCCCATCGTACCTACTGATGAGCCTGTCTTTTAATGGACAGGTAGACACGTAGGTAGACACCTGTAGTCCTGCAATACAGACAACTCTTGGTCTTAAGTCTGCGGAAACGTTGGGCTGGAGACAACCTAGCTATGTTGAGTTGCATCTGCTCCGGAAGAGGCGAGTTGACAGACCTCGGAGGCTCTCAGAGGAACTCGGGTGACCTCGGATTCCTCGGAGCGAGGTGGGATCCCTCCTACGTTCCCGTAGCCGCCCATCAATCCGGATGGTCAAGGCAATGAGTGAATAGAGAGCCGTTGGCAGCTCCCGGAGCTGGGAGCTCGTCGTTAACCTCCTCCGATAATCCGAGCAGGAACGTGTTGAACAGGGAACCCGGGTTCCAGGTACTCTCGGCAGCCAACATGTGGAAGTCAACAGCATTGTCTGCCACACTACGAAAGTCTTGATGAAGCTGGAGTAACTTCCGGGCAGCCTCTCTCGCAGAGAACTGACAAAAAAAAAACTTTTTCACCTCAGCCACAAACTCCTCTGGACTGAAGCACACAGCAGATTGTTATTCCCACACCACCGTAGCCCAGACGGGGGCCCTCCCGGACATCAACGTTATGAGGTATGCTATCTTCGAGCGGTCAGACGGAAAGGACGAGGGCTGCAACTCGAAGATGAGGGAACACTGGGAGATAAATGTCCGACAGATTCCTCTACTCTCCAGCGAAGCGTTCTGGAGGGGATAAGCGGGGTTCTCGGGTGGCCTGGAGAGTCTGATGTTACATAGCTGTAGTCTACTGATGTTACATAGCTGTAGTCTACTGATGTTACATACTGTAGTCTACTGATGTTACATACTGTAGTCTACTGATGTTACATAGCTGTAGTTTACTGATGTTACATAGCTGTATTCTACTGATGTTACATAGCTGTATTCTACTGATGTTACATACTGTATTCTACTGATGTTACATAGCTGTAGTCTACTGATGTTACATACTGTAGTCTACTGATGTTACATAGCTGTAGTCTACTGATGTTACATAGCTGTAGTCTACTGATGTTACATAGCTGTAGTCTACTGATGTTACATAGCTGTAGTCTACTGATGTTACATAGCTGTATCTGTAGTCTACTGATGTTACATAGCTGTAGTCTACTGATGTTACATAGCTGTAGTCTACTGATGTTACATACTGTAGTCTACTGATGTTACATACTGTAGTCTACTGATGTTACATACTGTAGTCTACTGATGTTACACACTGTAGTCTACTGATGTTACATAGCTGTAGGCTACTGATGTTACATAGCTGTAGTCTACTGATGTTACATAGCTGTATCTGTAGTCTACTGATGTTACATACTGTAGTCTACTGATGTTACATACTGTAGTCTACTGATGTTACATAGCTGTAGTCTACTGATGTTACATACTGTAGTCTACTGATGTTACATAGCTGTAGTCTACTGATGTTACATACTGTAGTCTACTGATGTTACATAGCTGTAGTCTACTGATGTTACATAGCTGTAGTCTACTGATGTTACATAGCTGTAGTCTACTGATGTTACATAGCTGTAGTCTACTGATGTTACATAGCTGTAGTCTACTGATGTTACATAGCTGTAGTCTACTGATGTTACATACTGTAGTCTACTGATGTTACATACTGTAGTCTACTGATGTTACATAGCTGTAGTCTACTGATGTTACATACTGTAGTCTGTCATGTCTTGTTATGTCTGTTCCTGTCCTTTCTCTTCACTCTGTCTCTCTCTGCTGGTCTTTTTAGGTTACCTTCTCTGTCTCTCATTCTTCAGCTGTTCTACATCTCCTCTAACTAGCTCATTCACTCTTTCACACCTGTTCTCTCTTCCCCCTCTGATTAGGTCTCTATTTCTCTCTCTGTTCCTGCTACTTTCAGTGTCTGATTCTTGTTTGTGTTTTTTGATGCCAGAAGCAAGCTGTCGTCGCGTTTGCTTCCACCTTGTCCTATCCTATCGGAGTCTGCCTGGCAGGTGCATCCTGCATTATACTAACGTTCTTTTTGTTCCATTGACCACGTTGGAAGAGGATTTATGCCATTCCTGTTTTTTCATTAAAGAACTCTGTTTTCTGTTAAAACCGCTTTTGGGTCTTCACTCAAGTACATAACAGAAGAATCAGACCAAGAATGGACCCAGCGGCTCCGGACCCTTTTCACTCCGCCGTCGAGATCCAGGGAGCGATGCTAGGCAGACACGAGGAGGAGTTGTCTGCTGCTCGACATGCCGTTGAGACCCTGGCCGTCCAAGTCTCCGACCTCACAAGACAGGTTCACCAACTCCACCTCGATCCACCGCCCACTTCCAGGGTTTCCGAGTCTCCGGAGCCCAGGATCAACAACCCGCCGTGTTACTCTGGGGAGCCCACTGAGTGCCGCTCATTCCTCACTCAGTGTGATGTGGTGTTCTCTCTCCAGCCCAACACTTACTCCAGGAGCGCAGCCCGCATCGCCTACGTCATTTCTCTCCTTACCGGACGGGCGCGTGAGTGGGGCACGGCAGTCTGGGAGGCGAGGGCTGAGTGTATTAACCAGTATCAGGACTTTAAGGAGGAGATGATACGGGTTTTTGACCGTTCTGTTTTTGGCGAGGAGGCTTCCAGGGCCCTGTCTTCCCAATGTCAGGGGAATAGATCCATAACGGATTATTCTATTGAGTTTCGCACTCTCGCTGCCTCTAGTGACTGGAACGAGCCGGCTTTGCTCGCTCGTTTTCTGGAGGGTCTCCTCGTCGAGGTTAAGGATGAGATCCTCTCCCGGGAGGTTCCTTCCTGTCTGGACTCCTTAATAGCTCTCGCTATTCGCATAGAGCGACGGTTTGATCTTCGTCGCCGAGCTCGTGGAAAGGAGCTCGCGTTCTCCGTTGCTCCCCTCTCCACATCACTGCCACCTGCCGCATCACTGCCACCCTCCTCCGCCGGCTCGGATGCTGAGCCTATGCAGCTGGGGGGTATCCGCATCTCGGCCAAGGAGAAGGAACGGAGAATCACCAATCGCCTCTGTCTCTACTGCGGCTCCGCTGGTCATTTTGTCACCTCATGTCCAGTAAAAGCCAGAGCTCATCAGTAAAGGGAGGGCTACTGGTGAGCGCAACTACTCAGGCCTCTCCTTCTGGATCACGCACTACCTTTCCGGTCCATCTCCGCTGGCCCGGTTCATCTGCTTCCTGCAGTGCCTTGATAGACTCTGGGGCGGAGGGCTGTTTTATGGACGAGACCTGGGCTCGGGAACATGACATTCCTCTCAGACAGTTAGGGGAGCCCACGGCCTTGTTCGCTTTAGATGGTAGTTCTCTCCCCAAGATTCAGCGTGAGACGCTGCCTTTAACCCTCACTGTCTCTGGTAATCATAGCGAAACCATTTCTTTTTTAATTTTTCGTTCACCTTTTACACCTGTTGTTTTGGGTCATCCCTGGCTAGTGCGCCATAACCCTTCTATTAATTGGTCTAGTAATACTATCCTATCCTGGAATGTTTCTTGTCATGTGACCTGTTTAATGTCTGCTATCCCTCCTGTTTCCTCTGTCTCTACTTCACAGGAGGAGCCTGGCGATTTGACAGGGGTGCCGGAGGAGTATCACGATCTGCACACGGTGTTCAGTCGTTCCAAGGCCACTTCTCTCCCTCCACACCGGTCGTATGACTGTAGTATTGATCTCCTTCCGGGAACTACTCCCCCGGGGTAGATTATACTCTCTGTCGGCTCCCGAACGTAAGGCTCTCGAGGATTATTTGTCGGTTTCGCTCAACGCCGGTACCATAGTCTCCTCCTCCTCTCCCGCCGGAGCGGGTTTTTTTTTTGTTCAGAAGAAGGACGGGTCCCTGCGCCCATGCGTGGATTATCGAGGGCTGAATGACATAACAGTTAAGAATCGTTATCCGCTTCCTCTTATGTCTTCAGCCTTCGAGATCCTGCAGGGAGCCAGGTTTTTCACCAAATTGGACCTTCGTAACGCCTACCATCTCGTGCGCATCAGGGAGGGGGACGAGTGGAAGACGGCGTTTAACACTCCGTTAGGGCACTTTGAATACCGGGTTCTTCCTTTCGGCCTCGTTAACGCTCCAGCTGTCTTTCAGGCACTAGTTAACGACGTCCTGAGAGACATGCTGAACATTTTTGTTTTCGTTTACATGGACGATATCCTGATTTTTTCTCCGTCTCTCTCGATTCATGTTCAGCACGTGCGACGCGTCCTCCAGCGCCTTTTGGAGAACTGTCTTTCGGTTCCGTTATTTCCGCTGAGGGCATTAAGATGGATCCCGCTAAGGTCCAGGCTGTCATTGATTGGCCCGTTCCTAAGTCACGCGTCGAGCTGCAGCGCTTTCTGGGCTTCGCTAATTTCTATCGTCGTTTCATCCGTAATTTCGGTCAGGTGGCAGCTTCCCTCACAGCCCTTACTTCTGTTAAGACGTGCTTTAAGTGGTCCGTTTCCGCCCAGGGAGCTTTTGATCTTCTTAAGAATCGTTTTACATCCGCTCCTATTCTTGTTACACCTGACATCTCTAGACAGTTTGTTGTTGAGGTTGACGCGTCAGAGGTGGGCGTGGGAGCCATTCTTTCTCAGCGCTCTCTCTCTGACGGCAAGGTCCATCCTTGCGCGTTTTTCTCTCATCGCTTATCGCCGTCAGAACGTAACTATGATGTTGGTAATCGCGAACTGCTCGCCATCCGCTTAGCCCTAGGCGAATGGCGACAGTGGTTGGAGGGGGCGACCGTTCCTTTTGTCGTTTGGACTGACCATAGGAACCTTGAGTACATCCGTTCAGCCAAACGACTTAATGCGCGTCAGGCTCGTTGGGCTCTGTTTTTCGCTCGTTTCGAGTTTGTTATTTCTTATCGTCCGGGCTCAAAAACACCAAGCCTGATGCTTTATCTCGTCTCTTCAGTTCTTCTGAGGTCTCCACCGACCCCGAGGGGATTCTCCCTGACGGGCGTGTTGTCGGGTTGACTGTCTGGGGAATTGAGAGGCAGGTAAAGCAAGCACTCGCTCACACTCCGTCGCCGCGAGCTTGTCCTAGGAACCTTCTGTTCGTTCCCGTTCCTACTCGTCCGGCCGTTCTTCAGTGGGCCCACTCTGCCAAGTTAGCCGGCCACCCCGGCGTTCGGGGTACGCTCGCTTCCATTCGCCAGCGTTTCTGGTGGCCCACTCGGGAACGTGACGCGCGTCGATTTGTCGCCGTTTGTTCGGTCTGCGCGCAGACTAAATCTGGGAACTCTCCTCCTGCCGGCCGTCTCAGACCGCTTCCCATTCCCTCTCGACCGTGGTCTCACATCGCTTTAGATTTAGCGGGGAAGACAGTTATTCTTACGGTTGTCGATAGATTCTCTAAGGCGGCTCATTTCATTCCTCTCGATAAGCTCCCTTCTGCTAAGGAGACGGCTCAGATCATTATCGAGAATGTTTTCCGAATTCATGGCCTTCCTTCTGACGTCGTTTCCGACAGAGGCCCGCAGTTCACGTCCCAATTTTGGAGGGAGTTTTGCCGTTTGATTGGGGCTTCCGTCAGTCTCTCGTCCGGCTTTCATCCCCAGTCTAACGGTCAAGCCGAACGGGCCAATCAGACTGTTGGTCGCATTTTACGCAGTCTTTCTTTTCGTAACCCTGCGTCTTGGTCAGAACAGCTCCCCTGGGCAGAGTACGCCCACAACTCGCTTCCCTCGTCTGCTACCGGTCTATCCCCTTTTCAGAGTAGCCTCGGGTACCAGCCTCCGCTGTTCTCTTCTCAGCTCGCCGAGTCCTGCGTCCCCTCCGCTCAGGCTTTTGTCCAGCGTTGCGAGCGCACCTGGAAGGAGGTCAGGTCGGCACTTTGCCGTAATAGGGCGCAGACTGTGAGGGCCGCTAATAAACGTAGGACCAAGAGTCCTAGATATTGTTGCGGTCAGAGAGTATGGCTCTCCACTCAGAACCTTCCCCTTAAGACAGCTTCTCGCAAGTTGGCCCCGCGGTTCATTGGTCCGTTCCGTATTTCTCAGGTCATTAATCCTGTCGCAGTGCGACTTCTTCTCCCGCGCTATCTTCGTCGCGTTCACCCGGTCTTCCATGTCTCCTGTGTTAAGCCTGTTCTTCGCGCCCCCGCTCGTCCCTCCCCCCATCCTTGTCGAGGGCGCACCCATCTACAGGGTTCGTAAGATTTTGGACATGCGCCCTCGGGCCGTGGTCATCAGTACCTTGTGGATTGGGAGGGGTACGGTCCTGAGGAGAGGAGTTGGGTTCCCTCTCGGGACGTGCTGGACCGTTCGCTGATCGATGATTTCCTCCATTGCCGCCAGGTTTCCTCCTCGAGTGCGCCAGGAGGCGCTCGGTGAGGGGGGGGGGGTACTGTCATGTCTTGTTATGTCTGTTCCTGTCCTTTCTCTTCACTCTGTCTCTCTCTGCTGGTCTTTTTAGGTTACCTTCTCTGTCTCTCATTCTTCAGCTGTTCTACATCTCCTCTAACTAGCTCATTCACTCTTTCACACCTGTTCTCTCTTCCCCCTCTGATTAGGTCTCTATTTCTCTCTCTGTTCCTGCTACTTTCAGTGTCTGATTCTTGTTTGTGTTTTTTGATGCCAGAAGCAAGCTGTCGTCGCGTTTGCTTCCACCTTGTCCTATCCTGTCGGAGTCTGCCTGGCAGGTGCATCCTGCATTATACTAACGTTCTTTTTGTTCCATTGACCACGTTGGAAGAGGATTTATGCCATTCCTGTTTTTTCATTAAAGAACTCTGTTTTCTGTTAAAACCGCTTTTGGGTCTTCACTCAAGTACATAACAGTAGTCTACTGATGTTACATACTGTAGTCTACTGATGTTACATAGCTGTAGTCTACTGATGTTACATAGCTGTAGTCTACTGATGTTACATACTGTAGTCTACTGATGTTACATACTGTAGTCTACTGATGTTACATACTGTAGTCTATTGATGTTACATAGCTGTAGTCTACTGATGTTACATACTGTAGTCTACTGATGTTACATAGCTGTAGTCTACTGATGTTACATACTGTAGTCTACTGATGTTACATAGCTGTAGTCTACTGATGTTACATACTGTAGTCTACTGATGTTACATAGCTGTATCTGTAGTCTACTGATGTTACATAGCTGTAGTCTACTGATGTTACATACTGTAGTCTACTGATGTTACATAGCTGTAGTCTACTGATGTTACATACTGTAGTCTACTGATGTTACATAGCTGTATCTGTAGTCTACTGATGTTACATACTGTAGTCTACTGATTGACGTTACATAGCTGTAGTCTACTGATGTTACATAGCTGTAGTCTACTGATGTTACATACTGTAGTCTACTGATGTTACATACTGTAGTCTACTGATGTTACATACTGTAGTCTACTGATGTTACATACTGTAGTCTACTGATGTTACATAGCTGTATCTGTAGTCTACTGATGTTACATAGCTGTAGTCTACTGATGTTACATACTGTAGTCTACTGATGTTACATACTGTAGTCTACTGATGTTACATAGCTGTATCTGTAGTCTACTGATGTTACATAGCTGTAGTCTACTGATGTTACATACTGTAGTCTACTGATGTTACATAGCTGTAGTCTACTGATGTTACATACTGTAGTCTACTGATGTTACATAGCTGTATCTGTAGTCTACTGATGTTACATACTGTAGTCTACTGATGTTACATAGCTGTAGTCTACTGATGTTACATAGCTGTAGTCTACTGATGTTACATACTGTAGTCTACTGATGTTACATACTGTAGTCTACTGATGTTACATACTGTAGTCTACTGATGTTACATAGCTGTAGTCTACTGATGTTACATAGCTGTAGTCTACTGATGTTACATACTGTAGTCTACTGATGTTACATAGCTGTAGTCTACTGACGTTACATACTGTAGTCTACTGATGTTACATAGCTGTAGTCTACTGATGTTACATAGCAGTAGTCTACTGATGTTACATAGCTGTAGTCTACTGATGTTACATACTGTAGTCTACTGATGTTACATAGCTGTAGTCTACTGATGTTACATACTGTAGTCTACTGATGTTACATAGCTGTAGTCTACTGATGTTACATACTGTAGTCTACTGATGTTACATAGCTGTAGTCTACTGATGTTACATAGCTGTAGTCTACTGATGTTACATACTGTAGTCTACTGATGTTACATAGCTGTATCTGTAGTCTACTGATGTTACATAGCTGTAGTCTACTGATGTTACATACTGTAGTCTACTGATGTTACATAGCTGTAGTCTACTGATGTTACATACTGTAGTCTACTGATGTTAAATAGCTGTATCTGTAGTCTACTGATGTTACATACTGTAGTCTACTGATTGACGTTACATAGCTGTAGTCTACTGATGTTACATAGCTGTAGTCTACTGATGTTACATACTGTAGTTTACTGATGTTACATACTGTAGTCTACTGATGTTACATACTGTAGTCTACTGATGTTACATAGCTGTATCTGTAGTCTACTGATGTTACATAGCTGTAGTCTACTGATGTTACATAGCTGTAGTCTACTGATGTTACATACTGTAGTCTACTGATGTTACATAGCTGTATCTGTAGTCTACTGATGTTACATAGCTGTAGTCTACTGATGTTACATACTGTAGTCTACTGATGTTACATAGCTGTAGTCTACTGATGTTACATACTGTAGTCTACTGATGTTACATAGCTGTATCTGTAGTCTACTGATGTTACATACTGTAGTCTACTGATGTTACATAGCTGTAGTCTACTGATGTTACATAGCTGTAGTCTACTGATGTTACATAGCTGTAGTCTACTGATGTTACATAGCTGTAGTCTACTGATGTTACATACTGTAGTCTACTGATGTTACATACTGTAGTCTACTGATGTTACATACTGTAGTCTACTGATGTTACATAGCTGTAGTCTACTGATGTTACATAGCTGTAGTCTACTGATGTTACATACTGTAGTCTACAGATGTTACATACTGTAGTCTACTGACGTTACATACTGTAGTCTACTGACGTTACGTAGCTGTAGTCTACTGATGTTACATACTGTAGTCTACTGATGTTACATAGCTGTAGTCTACTGATGTTACATAGCTGTAGTCTACAGATGTTACATAGCTGTAGTCTACTGATGTTACATACTGTAGTCTACTGATGTTACATAGCTGTAGTCTACTGATGTTACATAGCTGTAGTCTACTGATGTTACATACTGTAGTCTACTGATGTTACATACTGTAGTCTACTGATGTTACATACTGTAGTCTACTGATGTTACATACTGTAGTCTACTGATGTTACATACTGTAGTCTACAGATGTTACATACTGTAGTCTACTGATGTTACATACTGTAGTCTACTGATGTTACATACTGTAGTCTACTGACGTTACATACTGTAGTCTACTGACGTTACGTAGCTGTAGTCTACTGATGTTACATACTGTAGTCTACTGATGTTACATAGCTGTAGTCTACTGATGTTACATAGCTGTAGTCTACTGATGTTACATACTGTAGTCTACTGATGTTACATACTGTAGTCTACTGATGTTACATAGCTGTAGTCTACTGATGTTACATAGCTGTAGTCTACTGATGTTACATACTGTAGTCTACTGATGTTACATAGCTGTATCTGTAGTCTACTGATGTTACATAGCTGTTGTCTACTGATGTTACATACTGTAGTCTACTGATGTTACATAGCTGTAGTCTACTGATGTTACATACTGTAGTCTACTGATGTTACATAGCTGTATCTGTAGTCTACTGATGTTACATACTGTAGTCTACTGATTGACGTTACATAGCTGTAGACTACTGATGTTACATAGCTGTAGTCTACTGATGTTACATAGCTGTAGTCTACTGATGTTACATAGCTGTAGTTTACTGATGTTACATACTGTAGTTTACTGATGTTACATAGCTGTAGGCTACTGATGTTACATACTGTAGTTTACTGATGTTACATAGCTGTAGTCTACTGATGTTACATAGCTGTAGTCTACTGATGTTACATAGCTGTAGTCTACTGATGTTACATACTGTAGTCTACTGATGTTACATAGCTGTAGTCTACTGATGTTACATACTGTAGTCTACTGATGTTACATAGCTGTAGGCTACTGATGTTACATACTGTAGTCTACTGATGTTACATAGCTGTAGTCTACTGATGTTACATACTGTAGTCTACTGATGTTACATAGCTGTATCTGTAGTCTACTGATGTTACATAGCTGTAGTCTACTGATGTTACATAGCTGTAGTCTACTGATGTTACATACTGTAGTCTACTGATGTTACATAGCTGTAGTCTACTGATGTTACATACTGTAGTCTACTGATGTTACATACTGTAGTCTACTGATGTTACATAGCTGTAGGCTACTGATGTTACATACTGTATTCTACTGATGTTACGTAGCTGTAGTCTACTGATGTTACATAGCTGTAGTCTACTGATGTTACATACTGTAGTCTACTGATGTTACATAGCTGTATCTGTAGTCTACTGATGTTACATAACTGTAGTCAACTGATGTTACATACTGTAGTCTACTGATGTTACATAGCTGTAGTCTACTGATGTTACATACTGTAGTCTACTGATGTTACATAGCTGTATCTGTAGTCTACTGATGTTACATACTGTAGTCTACTGATGTTACATAGCTGTAGTCTACTGATGTTACATAGCTGTAGTCTACTGATGTTACATAGCTGTAGTCTACTGATGTTACATACTGTAGTCTACTGATGTTACATAGCTGTAGTCTACTGATGTTACATAGCTGTAGTCTACTGATGTTACATACTGTAGTCTACTGATGTTACATACTGTAGTCTACTGATGTTACATACTGTAGTCTACTGATGTTACATAGCTGTAGTCTACTGATGTTACATAGCTGTAGTCTACTGATGTTACATACTGTAGTCTACAGATGTTACATACTGTAGTCTACTGACATTACATACTGTAGTCTACTGACGTTACGTAGCTGTAGTCTACTGATGTTACATACTGTAGTCTACTGATGTTACATAGCTGTAGTCTACTGATGTTACATAGCTGTAGTCTACAGATGTTACATAGCTGTAGTCTACTGATGTTACATACTGTAGTCTACTGATGTTACATAGCTGTAGTCTACTGATGTTACATAGCTGTAGTCTACTGATGTTACATACTGTAGTCTACTGATGTTACATACTGTAGTCTACTGATGTTACATACTGTAGTCTACTGATGTTACATACTGTAGTCTACTGATGTTACATACTGTAGTCTACAGATGTTACATACTGTAGTCTACTGATGTTACATACTGTAGTCTACTGATGTTACATACTGTAGTCTACTGACGTTACATACTGTAGTCTACTGACGTTACGTAGCTGTAGTCTACTGATGTTACATACTGTAGTCTACTGATGTTACATAGCTGTAGTCTACTGATGTTACATAGCTGTAGTCTACTGATGTTACATACTGTAGTCTACTGATGTTACATACTGTAGTCTACTGATGTTACATAGCTGTAGTCTACTGATGTTACATAGCTGTAGTCTACTGATGTTACATACTGTAGTCTACTGATGTTACATAGCTGTATCTGTAGTCTACTGATGTTACATAGCTGTAGTCTACTGATGTTACATACTGTAGTCTACTGATGTTACATAGCTGTAGTCTACTGATGTTACATACTGTAGTCTACTGATGTTACATAGCTGTATCTGTAGTCTACTGATGTTACATACTGTAGTCTACTGATTGACGTTACATAGCTGTAGACTACTGATGTTACATAGCTGTAGTCTACTGATGTTACATAGCTGTAGTCTACTGATGTTACATAGCTGTAGTTTACTGATGTTACATACTGTAGTTTACTGATGTTACATAGCTGTAGGCTACTGATGTTACATACTGTAGTTTACTGATGTTACATAGCTGTAGTCTACTGATGTTACATAGCTGTAGTCTACTGATGTTACATAGCTGTAGTCTACTGATGTTACATACTGTAGTTTACTGATGTTACATAGCTGTAGGCTACTGATGTTACATACTGTAGTCTACTGATGTTACATAGCTGTAGTCTACTGATGTTACATACTGTAGTCTACTGATGTTACATAGCTGTATCTGTAGTCTACTGATGTTACATAGCTGTAGTCTACTGATGTTACATAGCTGTAGTCTACTGATGTTACATACTGTAGTCTACTGATGTTACATAGCTGTAGTCTACTGATGTTACATACTGTAGTCTACTGATGTTACATAGCTGTAGTCTACTGATGTTACATACTGTAGTCTACAGATGTTACATAGCTGTAGTCTACTGATGTTACATAGCTGTAGTCTACTGATGTTACATACTGTAGTTTACTGATGTTACATAGCTGTAGGCTACTGATGTTACATACTGTAGTCTAGTGATGTTACATAGCTGTAGTCTACTGATGTTACATACTGTAGTCTACTGATGTTACATAGCTGTATCTGTAGTCTACTGATGTTACATAGCTGTAGTCTACTGATGTTACATACTGTAGTCTACTGATGTTACATAGCTGTAGTCTACTGATGTTACATACTGTAGTCTACTGATGTTACATAGCTGTATCTGTAGTCTACTGATGTTACATACTGTAGTCTACTGATTGACGTTACATAGCTGTAGTCTACTGATGTTACATAGCTGTAGTCTACTGATGTTACATACTGTAGTCTACTGATGTTACATACTGTAGTCTACTGATGTTACATACTGTAGTCTACTGATGTTACATACTGTAGTCTACTGATGTTACATAGCTGTATCTGTAGTCTACTGATGTTACATAGCTGTAGTCTACTGATGTTACATACTGTAGTCTACTGATGTTACATACTGTAGTCTACTGATGTTACATAGCTGTATCTGTAGTCTACTGATGTTACATAGCTGTAGTCTACTGATGTTACATACTGTAGTCTACTGATGTTACATAGCTGTAGTCTACTGATGTTACATACTGTAGTCTACTGATGTTACATAGCTGTATCTGTAGTCTACTGATGTTACATACTGTAGTCTACTGATGTTACATAGCTGTAGTCTACTGATGTTACATAGCTGTAGTCTACTGATGTTACATACTGTAGTCTACTGATGTTACATACTGTAGTCTACTGATGTTACATACTGTAGTCTACTGATGTTACATAGCTGTAGTCTACTGATGTTACATAGCTGTAGTCTACTGATGTTACATACTGTAGTCTACTGATGTTACATAGCTGTAGTCTACTGACGTTACATACTGTAGTCTACTGATGTTACATAGCTGTAGTCTACTGATGTTACATAGCAGTAGTCTACTGATGTTACATAGCTGTAGTCTACTGATGTTACATACTGTATTCTACTGATGTTACATAG
This sequence comes from Oncorhynchus masou masou, assembly GCF_036934945.1. NCBI lineage: Eukaryota > Metazoa > Chordata > Actinopteri > Salmoniformes > Salmonidae > Oncorhynchus > Oncorhynchus masou. Next base: position 3,828,609 of record NC_088236.1, on the reverse strand, counting down.
CTGTAGTCTACTGATGTTACATACTGTAGTCTACTGATGTTACATAGCTGTAGTCTACTGATGTTACATACTGTAGTCTACTGATGTTACATAGCTGTAGTCTACTGATGTTACATAGCTGTAGTCTACTGATGTTACATACTGTAGTCTACTGATGTTACATAGCTGTATCTGTAGTCTACTGATGTTACATAGCTGTAGTCTACTGATGTTACATACTGTAGTCTACTGATGTTACATAGCTGTAGTCTACTGATGTTACATACTGTAGTCTACTGATGTTACATAGCTGTATCTGTAGTCTACTGATGTTACATACTGTAGTCTACTGATTGACGTTACATAGCTGTAGTCTACTGATGTTACATAGCTGTAGTCTACTGATGTTACATACTGTAGTTTACTGATGTTACATACTGTAGTCTACTGATGTTACATACTGTAGTCTACTGATGTTACATACTGTAGTCTACTGATGTTACATAGCTGTATCTGTAGTCTACTGATGTTACATAGCTGTAGTCTACTGATGTTACATAGCTGTAGTCTACTGATGTTACATACTGTAGTCTACTGATGTTACATAGCTGTATCTGTAGTCTACTGATGTTACATAGCTGTAGTCTACTGATGTTACATACTGTAGTCTACTGATGTTACATAGCTGTAGTCTACTGCTGTTACATACTGTAGTCTACTGATGTTACATAGCTGTATCTGTAGTCTACTGATGTTACATACTGTAGTCTACTGATGTTACATAGCTGTAGTCTACTGATGTTACATAGCTGTAGTCTACTGATGTTACATAGCTGTAGTCTACTGATGTTACATACTGTAGTCTACTGATGTTACATAGCTGTAGTCTACTGATGTTACATAGCTGTAGTCTACTGATGTTACATACTGTAGTCTACTGATGTTACATACTGTAGTCTACTGATGTTACATACTGTAGTCTACTGATGTTACATAGCTGTAGTCTACTGATGTTACATAGCTGTAGTCTACTGATGTTACATACTGTAGTCTACAGATGTTACATACTGTAGTCTACTGACGTTACATACTGTAGTCTACTGACGTTACGTAGCTGTAGTCTACTGATGTTACATACTGTAGTCTACTGATGTTACATAGCTGTAGTCTACTGATGTTACATAGCTGTAGTCTACAGATGTTACATAGCTGTAGTCTACTGATGTTACATACTGTAGTCTACTGATGTTACATAGCTGTAGTCTACTGATGTTACATAGCTGTAGTCTACTGATGTTACATACTGTAGTCTACTGATGTTACATACTGTAGTCTACTGATGTTACATACTGTAGTCTACTGATGTTACATACTGTAGTCTACAGATGTTACATACTGTAGTCTACTGATGTTACATACTGTAGTCTACTGATGTTACATACTGTAGTCTACTGACGTTACATACTGTAGTCTACTGACGTTACGTAGCTGTAGTCTACTGATGTTACATACTGTAGTCTACTGATGTTACATAGCTGTAGTCTACTGATGTTACATAGCTGTAGTCTACTGATGTTACATACTGTAGTCTACTGATGTTACATACTGTAGTCTACTGATGTTACATAGCTGTAGTCTACTGATGTTACATAGCTGTAGTCTACTGATGTTACATACTGTAGTCTACTGATGTTACATAGCTGTATCTGTAGTCTACTGATGTTACATAGCTGTAGTCTACTGATGTTACATACTGTAGTCTACTGATGTTACATAGCTGTATCTGTAGTCTACTGATGTTACATACTGTAGTCTACTGATTGACGTTACATAGCTGTAGACTACTGATGTTACATAGCTGTAGTCTACTGATGTTACATAGCTGTAGTCTACTGATGTTACATAGCTGTAGTTTACTGATGTTACATACTGTAGTTTACTGATGTTACATAGCTGTAGGCTACTGATGTTACATACTGTAGTTTACTGATGTTACATAGCTGTAGTCTACTGATGTTACATAGCTGTAGTCTACTGATGTTACATAGCTGTAGTCTACTGATGTTACATACTGTAGTTTACTGATGTTACATAGCTGTAGGCTACTGATGTTACATACTGTAGTCTACTGATGTTACATACTGTAGTCTACTGATGTTACATACTGTAGTCTACTGACCTTACATACTGTAGTCTACTGACGTTACGTATCTGTAGTCTACTGATGTTACATAGCTGTATCTGTAGTCTACTGATGTTACATACTGTAGTCTACTGATTGACGTTACATAGCTGTAGACTACTGATGTTACATAGCTGTAGTCTACTGATGTTACATAGCTGTAGTCTACTGATGTTACATAGCTGTAGTCTACTGATGTTACATACTGTAGTCTACTGATGTTACATACTGTAGTCTACTGATGTTACATAGCTGTAGTCTACTGATGTTACATACTGTAGTCTACTGATGTTACATAGCTGTAGTCTACTGATGTTACATACTGTAGTCTACTGATGTTACATAGCTGTAGTCTACTGATGTTACATACTGTAGTCTACTGATGTTACATACTGTAGTCTACTGATGTTACATACTGTAGTCTACAGATGTTACATACTGTAGTCTACTGATGTTACATACTGTAGTCTACTGATGTTACATACTGTAGTCTACTGACGTTACATACTGTAGTCTACTGACGTTACGTAGCTGTAGTCTACTGATGTTACATACTGTAGTCTACTGATGTTACATAGCTGTAGTCTACTGATGTTACATAGCTGTAGTCTACTGATGTTACATACTGTAGTCTACTGATGTTACATACTGTAGTCTACTGATGTTACATAGCTGTAGTCTACTGATGTTACATAGCTGTAGTCTACTGATGTTACATACTGTAGTCTACTGATGTTACATAGCTGTATCTGTAGTCTACTGATGTTACATACTGTAGTCTACTGATGTTACATACTGTAGTCTACTGATGTTACATAGCTGTATCTGTAGTCTACTGACGTTACATACTGTAGTCTACAGATGTTACATACTGTAGTCTACTGATGTTACATAGCTGTAGTCTACTGACATTACATAACTGTAGTCTACAGATGTTACATAGCTGTAGTCTACTGATGTTACATAGCTGTAGTCTACTGATGTTACATACTGTAGTTTACTGATGTTACATAGCTGTAGGCTACTGATGTTACATACTGTAGTCTAGTGATGTTACATAGCTGTAGTCTACTGATGTTACATACTGTAGTCTACTGATGTTACATAGCTGTATCTGTAGTCTACTGATGTTACATAGCTATAGTCTACTGATGTTACATACTGTAGTCTACTGATGTTACATAGCTGTAGTCTACTGATGTTACATACTTTAGTCTACTGATGTTACATAGCTGTAGTGTACTGATGTTACATACTGTAGTCTACTGATGTTACATAGCTGTAGTCTACTGATGTTACATACTGTAGTCTACAGATGTTACATAGCTGTAGTCTACTGACGTTACGTAGCTGTAGTCTACTGATGTTACATAGCTGTAGTCTACTGATGTTACATAGCTGTAGTCTACTGACGTTACATACTGTATTCTACTGATGTTACGTAGCTGTAGTCTACTGATGTTACATAGCTGTAGTCTACTGATGTTACATAGCTGTAGTCTACTGATGTTACATACTGTAGTTTACTGATGTTACATAGCTGTAGGCTACTGATGTTACATACTGTAGTCTACTGATGTTACATACTGTAGTCTACTGATGTTACATACTGTAGTCTACTGACCTTACATACTGTAGTCTACTGACGTTACGTATCTGTAGTCTACTGATGTTACATAGCTGTATCTGTAGTCTACTGATGTTACATACTGTAGTCTACTGATTGACGTTACATAGCTGTAGACTACTGATGTTACATAGCTGTAGTCTACTGATGTTACATAGCTGTAGTCTACTGATGTTACATAGCTGTAGTCTACTGATGTTACATACTGTAGTCTACTGATGTTACATACTGTAGTCTACTGATGTTACATAGCTGTAGTCTACTGATGTTACATACTGTAGTCTACTGATGTTACATAGCTGTAGTCTACTGATGTTACATACTGTAGTCTACTGATGTTACATAGCTGTAGTCTACTGATGTTACATACTGTAGTCTACTGATGTTACATACTGTAGTCTACTGATGTTACATACTGTAGTCTACAGATGTTACATACTGTAGTCTACTGATGTTACATACTGTAGTCTACTGATGTTACATACTGTAGTCTACTGACGTTACATACTGTAGTCTACTGACGTTACGTAGCTGTAGTCTACTGATGTTACATACTGTAGTCTACTGATGTTACATAGCTGTAGTCTACTGATGTTACATAGCTGTAGTCTACTGATGTTACATACTGTAGTCTACTGATGTTACATACTGTAGTCTACTGATGTTACATAGCTGTAGTCTACTGATGTTACATAGCTGTAGTCTACTGATGTTACATACTGTAGTCTACTGATGTTACATAGCTGTATCTGTAGTCTACTGATGTTACATACTGTAGTCTACTGATGTTACATACTGTAGTCTACTGATGTTACATAGCTGTATCTGTAGTCTACTGACGTTACATACTGTAGTCTACAGATGTTACATACTGTAGTCTACTGATGTTACATAGCTGTAGTCTACTGACATTACATAACTGTAGTCTACAGATGTTACATAGCTGTAGTCTACTGATGTTACATAGCTGTAGTCTACTGATGTTACATACTGTAGTTTACTGATGTTACATAGCTGTAGGCTACTGATGTTACATACTGTAGTCTAGTGATGTTACATAGCTGTAGTCTACTGATGTTACATACTGTAGTCTACTGATGTTACATAGCTGTATCTGTAGTCTACTGATGTTACATAGCTATAGTCTACTGATGTTACATACTGTAGTCTACTGATGTTACATAGCTGTAGTCTACTGATGTTACATACTTTAGTCTACTGATGTTACATAGCTGTAGTGTACTGATGTTACATACTGTAGTCTACTGATGTTACATAGCTGTAGTCTACTGATGTTACATACTGTAGTCTACAGATGTTACATAGCTGTAGTCTACTGACGTTACGTAGCTGTAGTCTACTGATGTTACATAGCTGTAGTCTACTGATGTTACATAGCTGTAGTCTACTGACGTTACATACTGTATTCTACTGATGTTACGTAGCTGTAGTCTACTGATGTTACATAGCTGTAGTCTACTGATGTTACATAGCTGTAGTCTACTGATGTTACATAGCTGTAGTCTACTGACGTTACATTGCTGTAGTCTACTGATGTTACATACTGTAGTCTACTGATGTTACATAGCTGTAGTCTACTGATGTTACATAGCTGTAGTCTGCTGATGTTACATACTGTAGTCTACTGATGTTACATACTGTAGTCTACTGATGTTACATACTGTAGTCTACTGATGTTACATACTGTAGTCTACTGATGTTACATACTGTAGTCTACTGATGTTACATACTGTAGTCTACAGATGTTACATACTGTAGTCTACTGATGTTACATACTGTAGTCTACTGATGTTACATACTGTAGTCTACTGACCTTACATACTGTAGTCTACTGACGTTACGTATCTGTAGTCTACTGATGTTACATAGCTGTATCTGTAGTCTACTGATGTTACATACTGTAGTCTACTGATTGACGTTACATAGCTGTAGACTACTGATGTTACATAGCTGTAGTCTACTGATGTTACATAGCTGTAGTCTACTGATGTTACATACTGTAGTCTACTGATGTTACATAGCTGTAGTCTACTGATGTTACATAGCTGTAGTCTACTGATGTTACATAGCTGTAGTCTACTGATGTTACATACTGTAGTCTACTGATGTTACATACTGTAGTCTACTGATGTTACATACTGTAGTCTACAGATGTTACATACTGTAGTCTACTGATGTTACATACTGTAGTCTACTGATGTTACATACTGTAGTCTACTGACGTTACATACTGTAGTCTACTGACGTTACGTAGCTGTAGTCTACTGATGTTACATACTGTAGTCTACTGATGTTACATAGCTGTAGTCTACTGATGTTACATAGCTGTAGTCTACTGATGTTACATACTGTAGTCTACTGATGTTACATACTGTAGTCTACTGATGTTACATAGCTGTAGTCTACTGATGTTACATAGCTGTAGTCTACTGATGTTACATACTGTAGTCTACTGATGTTACATAGCTGTATCTGTAGTCTACTGATGTTACATACTGTAGTCTACTGATGTTACATACTGTAGTCTACTGATGTTACATAGCTGTATCTGTAGTCTACTGATGTTACATACTGTAGTCTACTGATTGACGTTACATAGCTGTAGACTACTGATGTTACATAGCTGTAGTCTACTGATGTTACATACTGTAGTCTACTGATGTTACATAGCTGTAGTTTACTGATGTTACATACTGTAGTTTACGGATGTTACATAGCTGTAGGCTACTGATGCTACATACTGTAGTTTACTGATGTTACATAGCTGTAGTCTACTGATGTTACATACTGTAGTCTACTGATGTTACATAGCTGTAGTCTACTGATGTTACATACTGTAGTCTACTGATGTTACATACTGTAGTCTACTGATGTTACATAGCTGTAGTCTACTGATGTTACATACTGTAGTCTACTGATGTTACATAGCTGTAGTCTACTGATGTTACATACTGTAGTCTACTGATGTTACATATCTGTAGTCTACTGATGTTACATACTGTAGTATACAGATGTTACATAGCTGTAGTCTACTGATGTTACATAGCTGTAGTCTACTGATGTTACATACTGTAGTTTACTGATGTTACATAGCTGTAGGCTACTGATGTTACATACTGTAGTCTACTGATGTTACATACTGTTGTCTACTGATGTTACATACTGTAGTCTACTGATGTTACATAGCTGTATCTGTAGTCTACTGATGTTACATAGCTGTAGTCTACTGATGTTACATACTGTAGTCTACTGATGTTACATAGCTTTAGTCTTCTGATGTTACATACTGTAGTCTACTGATGTTACATAGCTGTAGTCTACTGATGTTACATACTGTAGTCTACTGATGTTACATAGCTGTAGTCTACTGATGTTACATACTGTAGCCTACTGATGTTACATAGCTGTAGTCTACTGATGTTACATACTGTAGTCTACAGATGTTACATAGCTGTAGTCTACTGACGTTACGTAGCTGTAGTCTACTGATGTTACATAGCTGTAGTCTACTGATGTTACATAGCTGTAGTCTACTGACGTTACATACTGTATTCTACTGATGTTACGTAGCTGTAGTCTAATGATGTTACATAGCTGTAGTCTACTGATGTTACATAGCTGTAGTCTACTGATGTTACATAGCTGTAGTCTACTGACGTTACATTGCTGTAGTCTACTGATGTTACATACTGTAGTCTACTGAAGTTACATAGCTGTAGTCTACTGATGTTACATAGCTGTAGTCTACTGATGTTACATACTGTAGTCTACTGATGTTACATACTGTAGTCTACTGATGTTACATACTGTAGTCTACTGATGTTACATACTGTAGTCTACTGATGTTACATACTGTAGTCTACAGATGTTACATACTGTAGTCTACTGATGTTACATACTGTAGTCTACTGATGTTACATACTGGAGTCTACTGACGTTACATACTGTAGTCTACTGACGTTACGTAGCTGTAGTCTACTGATGTTACATACTGTAGTCTACTGATGTTACATAGCTGTAGTCTACTGATGTGACATAGCTGTAGTCTACTGATGTTACATACTGTAGTCTACTGATGTTACATACTGTAGTCTACTGATGTTACATAGCTGTAGTCTACTGATGTTACATAGCTGTAGTCTACTGATGTTACATACTGTAGTCTACTGATGTTACATAGCTGTAGTCTACTGACGTTACATACTGTAGTCTACTGATGTTACATAGCTGTAGACTACTGATGTTACATAGCTGTAGTCTACTGATGTTACATAGCTGTAGTCTACTGATGTTACATACTGTAGTCTACTGATGTTACATAGCTGTAGTCTACTGATGTTACATACTGTAGTCTACTGATGTTACATAGCTGTATCTGTAGTCTACTGATGTTACATAGCTGTAGTCTACTGATGTTACATACTGTAGTCTACTGATGTTACATAGCTGTAGTCTACTGATGTTACATACTGTAGTCTACTGATGTTACATAGCTGTAGTCTACTGATTGACGTTACATAGCTGTAGACTACTGATGTTACATAGCTGTAGTCTACTGATGTTACATAGCTGTAGTCTACTGATGTTACATAGCTGTATCTGTAGTCTACTGATGTTACATACTGTAGTCTACTGATTGACGTTACATAGCTGTAGACTACTGATGTTACATAGCTGTAGTCTACTGATGTTACATAGCTGTAGTCTACTGATGTTACATAGCTGTAGTTTACTGATGTTACATACTGTAGTTTACTGATGTTACATAGCTGTAGGCTACTGATGTTACATACTGTAGTTTACTGATGTTACATAGCTGTAGTCTACTGATGTTACATAGCTGTAGTCTACTGATGTTACATAGCTGTAGTCTACTGATGTTACATACTGTAGTTTACTGATGTTACATAGCTGTAGGCTACTGATGTTACATACTGTAGTCTACTGATGTTACATAGCTGTAGTCTACTGATGTTACATACTGTAGTCTACTGATGTTACATAGCTGTATCTGTAGTCTACTGATGTTACATAGCTGTAGTCTACTGATGTTACATACTGTAGTCTACTGATGTTACATAGCTGTAGTCTACTGATGTTACATACTGTAGTCTACTGATGTTACATAGCTGTAGTCTATTGATGTTACATACTGTAGTCTACTGATGTTACATAGCTGTAGTCTACTGATGTTACATACTGTAGTCTACAGATGTTACATAGCTGTATTCTACTGATGTTACATAGCTGTAGTCTACTGATGTTACATACTGTAGTTTACTGATGTTACATAGCTGTAGGCTACTGATGTTACATACTGTAGTCTACTGATGTTACATACTGTAGTCTACTGATGTTACATAGCTGTAGTCTACTGATGTTACATACTGTAGTCTACTGATGTTACATAGCTGTAGGCTACTGATGTTACATAGCTGTAGTCTACTGATGTTACATACTGTAGTCTACTGATGTTACATAGCTGTATCTGTAGTCTACTGATGTTACATAGCTGTAGTCTACTGATGTTACATACTGTAGTCTACTGATGTTACATAGCTGTAGTCTACTGATGTTACATACTGTAGTCTACTGATGTTACATACTGTAGTCTACTGATGTTACATAGCTGTAGTCTACTGATGTTACATACTGTAGTCTACTGATGTTACATAGCTGTAGTCTACTGATGTTACATAGCTGTAGTCTACTGATGTTACATAGCTGTAGTCTACTGATGTTACATAGCTGTATCTGTAGTCTACTGATGTTACATAGCTGTAGTCTACTGATGTTACATAGCTGTTGTTTACTGATGTTACATACTGTAGTCTACTGATGTTACATAGCTGTAGTCTACTGATGTTACATAGCTGTAGTCTACTGACGTTACATACTGTATTCTACTGATGTTACGTAGCTGTAGTCTACTGATGTTACATAGCTGTAGTCTACTGATGTTACATAGCTGTAGTCTACTGATGTTACATAGCTGTAGTCTACTGATGTTACATACTGTATTCTACTGATGTTACGTAGCTGTAGTCTACTGATGTTACATACTGTAGTCTACTGATGTTACATAGCTGTATCTGTAGTCTACTGATGTTACATACTGTAGTCTACTGATTGACGTTACATAGCTGTAGACTACTGATGTTACATAGCTGTAGTCTACTGATGTTACATACTGTAGTCTACTGATGTTACATAGCTGTAGTTTACTGATGTTACATACTGTAGTTTACGGATGTTACATAGCTGTAGGCTACTGATGTTACATACTGTAGTTTACTGATGTTACATAGCTGTAGTCTACTGATGTTACATACTGTAGTCTACTGATGTTACATAGCTGTAGTCTACTGATGTTACATACTGTAGTCTACTGATGTTACATACTGTAGTCTACTGATGTTACATAGCTGTAGTCTACTGATGTTACATACTGTAGTCTACTGATGTTACATAGCTGTAGTCTACTGATGTTACATACTGTAGTCTACTGATGTTACATATCTGTAGTCTACTGATGTTACATACTGTAGTCTACAGATGTTACATAGCTGTAGTCTACTGATGTTACATAGCTGTAGTCTACTGATGTTACATACTGTAGTTTACTGATGTTACATAGCTGTAGGCTACTGATGTTACATACTGTAGTCTACTGATGTTACATACTGTTGTCTACTGATGTTACATACTGTAGTCTACTGATGTTACATAGCTGTATCTGTAGTCTACTGATGTTACATAGCTGTAGTCTACTGATGTTACATACTGTAGTCTACTGATGTTACATAGCTTTAGTCTTCTGATGTTACATACTGTAGTCTACTGATGTTACATAGCTGTAGTCTACTGATGTTACATACTGTAGTCTACTGATGTTACATAGCTGTAGTCTACTGATGTTACATACTGTAGCCTACTGATGTTACATAGCTGTAGTCTACTGATGTTACATACTGTAGTCTACAGATGTTACATAGCTGTAGTCTACTGACGTTACGTAGCTGTAGTCTACTGATGTTACATAGCTGTAGTCTACTGATGTTACATAGCTGTAGTCTACTGACGTTACATACTGTATTCTACTGATGTTACGTAGCTGTAGTCTAATGATGTTACATAGCTGTAGTCTACTGATGTTACATAGCTGTAGTCTACTGATGTTACATAGCTGTAGTCTACTGACGTTACATTGCTGTAGTCTACTGATGTTACATACTGTAGTCTACTGAAGTTAGATAGCTGTAGTCTACTGATGTTACATAGCTGTAGTCTACTGATGTTACATACTGTAGTCTACTGATGTTACATACTGTAGTCTACTGATGTTACATACTGTAGTCTACTGATGTTACATACTGTAGTCTACTGATGTTACATACTGTAGTCTACAGATGTTACATACTGTAGTCTACTGATGTTACATACTGTAGTCTACTGATGTTACATACTGGAGTCTACTGACGTTACATACTGTAGTCTACTGACGTTACGTAGCTGTAGTCTACTGATGTTACATACTGTAGTCTACTGATGTTACATAGCTGTAGTCTACTGATGTGACATAGCTGTAGTCTACTGATGTTACATACTGTAGTCTACTGATGTTACATACTGTAGTCTACTGATGTTACATAGCTGTAGTCTACTGATGTTACATAGCTGTAGTCTACTGATGTTACATACTGTAGTCTACTGATGTTACATAGCTGTAGTCTACTGATGTTACATAGCTGTAGACTACTGATGTTACATAGCTGTAGTCTACTGATGTTACATAGCTGTAGTCTACTGATGTTACATACTGTAGTCTACTGATGTTACATAGCTGTAGTCTACTGATGTTACATACTGTAGTCTACTGATGTTACATAGCTGTATCTGTAGTCTACTGATGTTACATAGCTGTAGTCTACTGATGTTACATACTGTAGTCTACTGATGTTACATAGCTGTAGTCTACTGATGTTACATACTGTAGTCTATTGATGTTACATAGCTGTAGTCTACTGATTGACGTTACATAGCTGTAGACTACTGATGTTACATAGCTGTAGTCTACTGATGTTACATAGCTGTAGTCTACTGATGTTACATAGCTGTATCTGTAGTCTACTGATGTTACATACTGTAGTCTACTGATTGACGTTACATAGCTGTAGACTACTGATGTTACATAGCTGTAGTCTACTGATGTTACATAGCTGTAGTCTACTGATGTTACATAGCTGTAGTTTACTGATGTTACATACTGTAGTTTACTGATGTTACATAGCTGTAGGCTACTGATGTTACATACTGTAGTTTACTGATGTTACATAGCTGTAGTCTACTGATGTTACATAGCTGTAGTCTACTGATGTTACATAGCTGTAGTCTACTGATGTTACATACTGTAGTTTACTGATGTTACATAGCTGTAGGCTACTGATGTTACATACTGTAGTCTACTGATGTTACATAGCTGTAGTCTACTGATGTTACATACTGTAGTCTACTGATGTTACATAGCTGTATCTGTAGTCTACTGATGTTACATAGCTGTAGTCTACTGATGTTACATAGCTGTAGTCTACTGATGTTACATACTGTAGTCTACTGATGTTACATAGCTGTAGGCTACTGATGTTACATAGCTGTAGTCTACTGATGTTACATACTGTAGTCTACTGATGTTACATAGCTGTATCTGTAGTCTACTGATGTTACATAGCTGTAGTCTACTGATGTTACATACTGTAGTCTACTGATGTTACATAGCTGTAGTCTACTGATGTTACATACTGTAGTCTACTGATGTTACATACTGTAGTCTACTGATGTTACATAGCTGTAGTCTACTGATGTTACATACTGTAGTCTACTGATGTTACATAGCTGTAGTCTACTGATGTTACATAGCTGTAGTCTACTGATGTTACATAGCTGTAGTCTACTGATGTTACATAGCTGTATCTGTAGTCTACTGATGTTACATAGCTGTAGTCTACTGATGTTACATAGCTGTTGTTTACTGATGTTACATACTGTAGTCTACTGATGTTACATAGCTGTAGTCTACTGATGTTACATAGCTGTAGTCTACTGACGTTACATACTGTATTCTACTGATGTTACGTAGCTGTAGTCTACTGATGTTACATAGCTGTAGTCTACTGATGTTACATAGCTGTAGTCTACTGATGTTACATAGCTGTAGTCTACTGATGTTACATACTGTATTCTACTGATGTTACGTAGCTGTAGTCTACTGATGTTACATAGCTGTAGTCTACTGATGTTACATAGCTGTAGTCTACTGATGTTACATACTGTAGTCTACTGATGTTACATAGCTGTAGTCTACTGATGTTACATACTGTAGTCTACTGATGTTACATAGCTGTAGTCTACTGATGTTACATACTGTAGTCTACTGATGTTACATAGCTGTAGTCTACTGATGTTACATACTGTAGTCTACTGATGTTACATACTGTAGTCTACTGATGTTACATACTGTAGTCTACTGATGTTACATACTGTAGTCTACTGATGTTACATACTGTAGTCTACTGATGTTACATAGCTGTAGTCTACTGATGTTACATAGCTGTAGTCTACTGATGTTACATACTGTAGTCTACTGATGTTACATACTGTAGTCTACTGATGTTACATACTGTAGTCTACTGATGTTACATAGCTGTAGTCTACTGATGTTACATACTGTAGTCTACTGATGTTACATAGCTGTATCTGTAGTCTACTGATGTTACATAGCTGTAGTCTACTGATGTTACATACTGTAGTCTACTGATGTTACATAGCTGTAGTCTACTGATGTTACATAGCTGTATCTGTAGTCTACTGATGTTACATACTGTAGTCTACTGATTGACGTTACATAGCTGTAGACTACTGATGTTACATAGCTGTAGTCTACTGATGTTACATAGCTGTAGTCTACTGATGTTACATAGCTGTAGTTTACTGATGTTACATACTGTAGTTTACTGATGTTACATACTGTAGTTTACTGATGTTACATAGCTGTAGGCTACTGATGTTACATACTGTAGTTTACTGATGTTACATAGCTGTAGTCTACTGATGTTACATAGCTGTAGTCTACTGATGTTACATAGCTGTAGTCTACTGATGTTACATACTGTAGTTTACTGATGTTACATAGCTGTAGGCTACTGATGTTACATACTGTAGTCTACTGATGTTACATAGCTGTAGTCTACTGATGTTACATACTGTAGTCTACTGATGTTACATAGCTGTATCTGTAGTCTACTGATGTTACATAGCTGTAGTCTACTGATGTTACATACTGTAGTCTACTGATGTTACATAGCTGTAGTCTACTGATGTTACATACTGTAGTCTACTGATGTTACATACTGTAGTCTACTGATGTTACATAGCTGTAGTCTACTGATGTTACATACTGTAGTCTACTGATGTTACATACTGTAGTCTACTGATGTTACATACTGTAGTCTACTGATGTTACATAGCTGTAGTCTACTGATGTTACATACTGTATTCTACTGATGTTACGTAGCTGTAGTCTACTGATGTTACATAGCTGTAGTCTACTGATGTTACATACTGTAGTCTACTGATGTTACATACTGTAGTCTACTGATGTTACATACTGTAGTCTACTGATGTTACATAGCTGTAGTCTACTGATGTTACATACTGTAGTCTACTGATGTTACATAGCTGTATCTGTAGTCTACTGATGTTACATAGCTGTAGTCTACTGATGATACATACTGTAGTCTACTGATGTTACATAGCTGTAGTCTACTGATGTTAGATACTGTAGTCTACTGATGTTACATAGCTGTATCTGTAGTCTACTGATGTTACATACTGTAGTCTACTGATTGACGTTACATAGCTGTAGACTACTGATGTTACATAGCTGTAGTCTACTGATGTTACATAGCTGTAGTCTACTGATGTTACATAGCTGTAGTTTACTGATGTTACATACTGTAGTTTACTGATGTTACATAGCTGTAGGCTACTGATGTTACATACTGTAGTTTACTGATGTTACATAGCTGTAGTCTACTGATGTTACATAGCTGTAGTCTACTGATGTTACATAGCTGTAGGCTACTGATGTTACATACTGTAGTCTACTGATGTTACATAGCTGTAGTCTACTGATGTTACATACTGTAGTCTACTGATGTTACATAGCTGTAGTCTACTGATGTTACATACTGTAGTCTACTGATGTTACATAGCTGTAGTCTACTGATGTTACATACTGTAGTCTACTGATGTTACATAGCTGTATCTGTAGTCTACTGATGTTACATAGCTGTAGTCTACTGATGTTACATACTGTAGTCTACTGATGTTACATAGCTGTAGTCTACTGATGTTACATACTGTAGTCTACTGATGTTACATAGCTGTAGTCTATTGATGTTACATACTGTAGTCTACTGATGTTACATAGCTGTAGTCTACTGATGTTACATACTGTAGTCTACAGATGTTACATAGCTGTAGTCTACTGATGTTACATAGCTGTAGTCTACTGATGTTACATACTGTAGTTTACTGATGTTACATAGCTGTAGGCTACTGATGTTACATACTGTAGTCTACTGATGTTACATAGCTGTAGTCTACTGATGTTACATACTGTAGTCTACTGATGTTACATAGCTGTATCTGTAGTCTACTGATGTTACATAGCTGTAGTCTACTGATGTTACATACTGTAGCCTACTGATGTTACATAGCTGTAGTCTACTGATGTTACATACTGTAGTCTACTGATGTTACATAGCTGTAGTCTACTGATGTTACATACTGTAGTCTACTGATGTTACATAGCTGTAGTCTACTGATGTTACATACTGTAGTCTACTGATGTTACATAGCTGTAGTCTACTGATGTTACATAGCTGTAGTCTACTGATGTTACATAGCTGTAGTCTACTGATGTTACATAGCTGTATCTGTAGTCTACTGATGTTACATAGCTGTAGTCTACTGATGTTACATAGCTGTAGTTTACTGATGTTACATACTGTAGTCTACTGATGTTACATAGCTGTAGTCTACTGATGTTACATAGCTGTAGTCTACTGACGTTACATACTGTATTCTACTGATGTTACGTAGCTGTAGTCTACTGATGTTACATAGCTGTAGTCTACTGATGTTACATAGCTGTAGTCTACTGATGTTACATAGCTGTAGTCTACTGATGTTACATACTGTATTCTACTGATGTTACGTAGCTGTAGTCTACTGATGTTACGTAGCTGTAGTCTACTGATGTTACATACTGTAGTCTACTGATGTTACATACTGTAGTCTACTGATGTTACATAGCTGTAGTCTACTGATGTTACATAGCTGTAGTCTACTGATGTTACACACTGTAGTCTACTGATGTTACATACTGTAGTCTACTGATGTTACATACTGTAGTCTACTGATGTTACATAGCTGTAGACTACTGATGTTACATAGCTGTAGTCTACTGATGTTACATAGCTGTAGTCTACTGATGTTACATACTGTAGTCTACTGATGTTGCATAGCTGTAGTCTACTGATGTTACATACTGTAGTCTACTGATGTTACATAGCTGTAGTCTACTGACGTTACATACTGTAGTCTACTGATGTTACATAGCTGTAGTCTACTGATGTTACATAGCTGTAGTCTACTGATGTTACATAGCTGTAGTCTACTGATGTTACATACTGTAGTCTACTGATGTTACATACTGTAGTCTACTGATGTTACATACTGTAGTCTACTGATGTTACATAGCTGTAGTCTACTGATGTTACATACTGTAGTCTACTGATGTTACATAGCTGTATCTGTAGTCTACTGATGTTACATAGCTGTAGTCTACTGATGTTACATACTGTAGTCTACTGATGTTACATAGCTGTATCTGTAGTCTACTGATGTTACATACTGTAGTCTACTGATTGACGTTACATAGCTGTAGACTACTGATGTTACATAGCTGTAGTCTACTGATGTTACATAGCTGTAGTCTACTGATGTTACATAGCTGTAGTTTACTGATGTTACATACTGTAGTTTACTGATGTTACATACTGTAGTTTACTGATGTTACATAGCTGTAGGCTACTGATGTTACATACTGTAGTTTACTGATGTTACATAGCTGTAGTCTACTGATGTTACATAGCTGTAGTCTACTGATGTTACATAGCTGTAGTCTACTGATGTTACATACTGTAGTTTACTGATGTTACATAGCTGTAGGCTACTGATGTTACATACTGTAGTCTACTGATGTTACATAGCTGTAGTCTACTGATGTTACATACTGTAGTCTACTGATGTTACATAGCTGTATCTGTAGTCTACTGATGTTACATAGCTGTAGTCTACTGATGTTACATACTGTAGTCTACTGATGTTACATAGCTGTAGTCTACTGATGTTACATACTGTAGTCTACTGATGTTACATAGCTGTAGTCTACTGATGTTACATACTGTAGTCTACTGATGTTACATAGCTGTAGTCTACTGATGTTACATAGCTGTATCTGTAGTCTACTGATGTTACATAGCTGTAGTCTACTGATGTTACATACTGTAGTCTACTGATGTTACATAGCTGTAGTCTACTGATGTCACATACTGTAGTCTACTGATGTTACATAGCTGTATCTGTAGTCTACTGATGTTACATAGCTGTAGTCTACTGATGTTACATACTGTAGTCTACTGATGTTACATACTGTAGTCTACTGATGTTACATAGCTGCAGTCTACTGATGTTACATAGCTGTATCTGTAGTCTACTGATGTTACATACTGTAGTCTACTGATGTTACATAGCTGTAGTCTACTGATGTTACATACTGTAGTCTACTGATGTTACATAGCTGTATCTGTAGTCTACTGATGTTACATAGCTGTAGTCTACTGATGTTACATACTGTAGTCTACTGATGTTACATAGCTGTAGTCTACTGATGTTACATACTGTAGTCTACTGATGTTACATACTGTAGTCTACTGATGTTACATAGCTGTAGTCTACTGATGTTACATACTGTAGTCTACTGATGTTACATACTGTAGTCTACTGATGTTACATACTGTAGTCTACTGATGTTACATAGCTGTAGTCTACTGATGTTACATACTGTATTCTACTGATGTTACGTAGCTGTAGTCTACTGATGTTACATAGCTGTAGTCTACTGATGTTACATACTGTAGTCTACTGATGTTACATACTGTAGTCTACTGATGTTACATACTGTAGTCTACTGATGTTACATAGCTGTAGTCTACTGATGTTACATACTGTAGTCTACTGATGTTACATAGCTGTATCTGTAGTCTACTGATGTTACATAGCTGTAGTCTACTGATGATACATACTGTAGTCTACTGATGTTACATAGCTGTAGTCTACTGATGTTAGATACTGTAGTCTACTGATGTTACATAGCTGTATCTGTAGTCTACTGATGTTACATACTGTAGTCTACTGATTGACGTTACATAGCTGTAGACTACTGATGTTACATAGCTGTAGTCTACTGATGTTACATAGCTGTAGTCTACTGATGTTACATAGCTGTAGTTTACTGATGTTACATACTGTAGTTTACTGATGTTACATAGCTGTAGGCTACTGATGTTACATACTGTAGTTTACTGATGTTACATAGCTGTAGTCTACTGATGTTACATAGCTGTAGTCTACTGATGTTACATAGCTGTAGGCTACTGATGTTACATACTGTAGTCTACTGATGTTACATAGCTGTAGTCTACTGATGTTACATACTGTAGTCTACTGATGTTACATAGCTGTAGACTACTGATGTTACATAGCTGTAGTCTACTGATGTTACATAGCTGTAGTCTACTGATGTTACATACTGTAGTCTACTGATGTTGCATAGCTGTAGTCTACTGATGTTACATACTGTAGTCTACTGATGTTACATAGCTGTAGTCTACTGACGTTACATACTGTAGTCTACTGATGTTACATAGCTGTAGTCTACTGATGTTACATAGCTGTAGTCTACTGATGTTACATAGCTGTAGTCTACTGATGTTACATACTGTAGTCTACTGATGTTACATACTGTAGTCTACTGATGTTACATACTGTAGTCTACTGATGTTACATAGCTGTAGTCTACTGATGTTACATACTGTAGTCTACTGATGTTACATAGCTGTATCTGTAGTCTACTGATGTTACATAGCTGTAGTCTACTGATGTTACATACTGTAGTCTACTGATGTTACATAGCTGTATCTGTAGTCTACTGATGTTACATACTGTAGTCTACTGATTGACGTTACATAGCTGTAGACTACTGATGTTACATAGCTGTAGTCTACTGATGTTACATAGCTGTAGTCTACTGATGTTACATAGCTGTAGTTTACTGATGTTACATACTGTAGTTTACTGATGTTACATACTGTAGTTTACTGATGTTACATAGCTGTAGGCTACTGATGTTACATACTGTAGTTTACTGATGTTACATAGCTGTAGTCTACTGATGTTACATAGCTGTAGTCTACTGATGTTACATAGCTGTAGTCTACTGATGTTACATACTGTAGTTTACTGATGTTACATAGCTGTAGGCTACTGATGTTACATACTGTAGTCTACTGATGTTACATAGCTGTAGTCTACTGATGTTACATACTGTAGTCTACTGATGTTACATAGCTGTATCTGTAGTCTACTGATGTTACATAGCTGTAGTCTACTGATGTTACATACTGTAGTCTACTGATGTTACATAGCTGTAGTCTACTGATGTTACATACTGTAGTCTACTGATGTTACATAGCTGTAGTCTACTGATGTTACATACTGTAGTCTACTGATGTTACATAGCTGTAGTCTACTGATGTTACATAGCTGTATCTGTAGTCTACTGATGTTACATAGCTGTAGTCTACTGATGTTACATACTGTAGTCTACTGATGTTACATAGCTGTAGTCTACTGATGTCACATACTGTAGTCTACTGATGTTACATAGCTGTATCTGTAGTCTACTGATGTTACATAGCTGTAGTCTACTGATGTTACATACTGTAGTCTACTGATGTTACATACTGTAGTCTACTGATGTTACATAGCTGCAGTCTACTGATGTTACATAGCTGTATCTGTAGTCTACTGATGTTACATACTGTAGTCTACTGATGTTACATAGCTGTAGTCTACTGATGTTACATACTGTAGTCTACTGATGTTACATAGCTGTATCTGTAGTCTACTGATGTTACATAGCTGTAGTCTACTGATGTTACATACTGTAGTCTACTGATGTTACATACTGTAGTCTACTGATGTTACATACTGTAGTCTACTGATGTTACATAGCTGTAGTCTACTGATGTTACATACTGTATTCTACTGATGTTACGTAGCTGTAGTCTACTGATGTTACATAGCTGTAGTCTACTGATGTTACATACTGTAGTCTACTGATGTTACATACTGTAGTCTACTGATGTTACATACTGTAGTCTACTGATGTTACATAGCTGTAGTCTACTGATGTTACATACTGTAGTCTACTGATGTTACATAGCTGTATCTGTAGTCTACTGATGTTACATAGCTGTAGTCTACTGATGATACATACTGTAGTCTACTGATGTTACATAGCTGTAGTCTACTGATGTTAGATACTGTAGTCTACTGATGTTACATAGCTGTATCTGTAGTCTACTGATGTTACATACTGTAGTCTACTGATGTTACATAGCTGTAGACTACTGATGTTACATAGCTGTAGTCTACTGATGTTACATAGCTGTAGTCTACTGATGTTACATAGCTGTAGTTTACTGATGTTACATACTGTAGTTTACTGATGTTACATAGCTGTAGGCTACTGATGTTACATACTGTAGTTTACTGATGTTACATAGCTGTAGTCTACTGATGTTACATAGCTGTAGGCTACTGATGTTACATACTGTAGTCTACTGATGTTACATAGCTGTAGTCTACTGATGTTACATACTGTAGTCTACTGATGTTACATAGCTGTAGTCTACTGATGTTACATACTGTAGTCTACTGATGTTACATAGCTGTAGTCTACTGATGTTACATACTGTAGTCTACTGATGTTACATAGCTGTATCTGTAGTCTACTGATGTTACATAGCTGTAGTCTACTGATGTTACATACTGTAGTCT
The DNA here is from genome assembly GCF_036934945.1 of Oncorhynchus masou masou. Taxonomy (NCBI): domain Eukaryota; kingdom Metazoa; phylum Chordata; class Actinopteri; order Salmoniformes; family Salmonidae; genus Oncorhynchus; species Oncorhynchus masou. The sequence goes on along the minus strand of NC_088236.1, from coordinate 3,807,553 downwards.
ACTGATGTTACATAGCTGTAGTCTACTGATGTTACATACTGTAGTCTACTGATGTTACATAGCTGTAGTCTATTGATGTTACATACTGTAGTCTACTGATGTTACATAGCTGTAGTCTACTGATGTTACATACTGTAGTCTACAGATATTACATAGCTGTAGTCTACTGATGTTACATAGCTGTAGTCTACTGATGTTACATACTGTAGTTTACTGATGTTACATAGCTGTAGGCTACTGATGTTACATACTGTAGTCTACAGATGTTACATAGCTGTAGTCTACTGATGTTACATACTGTAGTCTACTGATGTTACATAGCTGTATCTGTAGTCTACTGATGTTACATAGCTGTAGTCTACTGATGTTACATACTGTAGTCTACTGATGTTACATAGCTGTAGTCTACTGATGTTACATACTGTAGTCTACTGATGTTACATAGCTGTAGTCTACTGATGTTACATACTGTAGTCTACTGATGTTACATAGCTGTAGTCTACTGATGTTACATACTGTAGTCTACTGATGTTACATAGCTGTAGTCTACTGATGTTACATAGCTGTAGTCTACTGATGTTACATAGCTGTAGTCTACTGATGTTACATAGCTGTATCTGTAGTCTACTGATGTTACATAGCTGTAGTCTACTGATGTTACATAGCTGTAGTTTACTGATGTTACATACTGTAGTCTACTGATGTTACATAGCTGTAGTCTACTGATGTTACATAGCTGTAGTCTACTGACGTTACATACTGTATTCTACTGATGTTACGTAGCTGTAGTCTACTGATGTTACATAGCTGTAGTCTACTGATGTTACATAGCTGTAGTCTACTGATGTTACATAGCTGTAGTCTACTGATGTTACATAGCTGTAGTCTACTGATGTTACATAGCTGTAGGCTACTGATGTTACATACTGTAGTCTACTGATGTTACATAGCTGTAGTCTACTGATGTTACATACTGTAGTCTACTGATGTTACATAGCTGTAGTCTACTGATGTTACATACTGTAGTCTACTGATGTTACATAGCTGTAGTCTACTGATGTTACATACTGTAGTCTACTGATGTTACATAGCTGTATCTGTAGTCTACTGATGTTACATAGCTGTAGTCTACTGATGTTACATACTGTAGTCTACTGATGTTACATAGCTGTAGTCTACTGATGTTACATACTGTAGTCTACTGATGTTACATAGCTGTAGTCTATTGATGTTACATACTGTAGTCTACTGATGTTACATAGCTGTAGTCTACTGATGTTACATACTGTAGTCTACAGATATTACATAGCTGTAGTCTACTGATGTTACATAGCTGTAGTCTACTGATGTTACATACTGTAGTTTACTGATGTTACATAGCTGTAGGCTACTGATGTTACATACTGTAGTCTACAGATGTTACATAGCTGTAGTCTACTGATGTTACATACTGTAGTCTACTGATGTTACATAGCTGTATCTGTAGTCTACTGATGTTACATAGCTGTAGTCTACTGATGTTACATACTGTAGTCTACTGATGTTACATAGCTGTAGTCTACTGATGTTACATACTGTAGTCTACTGATGTTACATAGCTGTAGTCTACTGATGTTACATACTGTAGTCTACTGATGTTACATAGCTGTAGTCTACTGATGTTACATACTGTAGTCTACTGATGTTACATAGCTGTAGTCTACTGATGTTACATAGCTGTAGTCTACTGATGTTACATAGCTGTAGTCTACTGATGTTACATAGCTGTATCTGTAGTCTACTGATGTTACATAGCTGTAGTCTACTGATGTTACATAGCTGTAGTTTACTGATGTTACATACTGTAGTCTACTGATGTTACATAGCTGTAGTCTACTGATGTTACATAGCTGTAGTCTACTGACGTTACATACTGTATTCTACTGATGTTACGTAGCTGTAGTCTACTGATGTTACATAGCTGTAGTCTACTGATGTTACATAGCTGTAGTCTACTGATGTTACATAGCTGTAGTCTACTGATGTTACATACTGTATTCTACTGATGTTACGTAGCTGTAGTCTACTGATGTTACGTAGCTGTAGTCTACTGTTTTTACATACTGTAGTCTACTGATGTTACATAGCTGTAGTCTACTGATGTTACATAGCTGTAGTCTACTGATGTTACACACTGTAGTCTACTGATGTTACATACTGTAGTCTACTGATGTTACATACTGTAGTCTACTGATGTTACATACTGTAGTCTACTGATGTTACATAGCTGTAGTCTACTGATGTTACATACTGTAGTCTACTGATGTTACATAGCTGTAGACTACTGATGTTACATAGCTGTAGTCTACTGATGTTACATAGCTGTAGTCTACTGATGTTACATACTGTAGTCTACTGATGTTGCATAGCTGTAGTCTACTGATGTTACATACTGTAGTCTACTGATGTTACATAGCTGTAGTCTACTGACGTTACATACTGTAGTCTACTGATGTTACATAGCTGTAGTCTACTGATGTTACATAGCTGTAGTCTACTGATGTTACATAGCTGTAGTCTACTGATGTTACATACTGTAGTCTACTGATGTTACATACTGTAGTCTACTGATGTTACATACTGTAGTCTACTGATGTTACATAGCTGTAGTCTACTGATGTTACATACTGTAGTCTACTGATGTTACATAGCTGTATCTGTAGTCTACTGATGTTACATAGCTGTAGTCTACTGATGTTACATACTGTAGTCTACTGATGTTACATAGCTGTATCTGTAGTCTACTGATGTTACATACTGTAGTCTACTGATTGACGTTACATAGCTGTAGACTACTGATGTTACATAGCTGTAGTCTACTGATGTTACATAGCTGTAGTCTACTGATGTTACATAGCTGTAGTTTACTGATGTTACATACTGTAGTTTACTGATGTTACATACTGTAGTTTACTGATGTTACATAGCTGTAGGCTACTGATGTTACATACTGTAGTTTACTGATGTTACATAGCTGTAGTCTACTGATGTTACATAGCTGTAGTCTACTGATGTTACATAGCTGTAGTCTACTGATGTTACATACTGTAGTTTACTGATGTTACATAGCTGTAGGCTACTGATGTTACATACTGTAGTCTACTGATGTTACATAGCTGTAGTCTACTGATGTTACATAGCTGTATCTGTAGTCTACTGATGTTACATAGCTGTAGTCTACTGATGTTACATACTGTAGTCTACTGATGTTACATAGCTGTAGTCTACTGATGTTACATAGCTGTAGTCTACTGATGTTACATACTGTAGTCTACTGATGTTACATAGCTGTATCTGTAGTCTACTGATGTTACATAGCTGTAGTCTACTGATGTTACATACTGTAGTCTACTGATGTTACATAGCTGTAGTCTACTGATGTTACATACTGTAGTCTACTGATGTTACATAGCTGTAGTCTACTGATGTTACATACTGTAGTCTACTGATGTTACATAGCTGTAGTCTACTGATGTTACATAGCTGTATCTGTAGTCTACTGATGTTACATAGCTGTAGTCTACTGATGTTACATACTGTAGTCTACTGATGTTACATAGCTGTAGTCTACTGATGTTACATACTGTAGTCTACTGATGTTACATAGCTGTATCTGTAGTCTACTGATGTTACATAGCTGTAGTCTACTGATGTTACATACTGTAGTCTACTGATGTTACATACTGTAGTCTACTGATGTTACATAGCTGCAGTCTACTGATGTTACATACTGTAGTCTACTGATGTTACATAGCTGTAGTCTACTGATGTTACATACTGTAGTCTACAGATGTTACATAGCTGTAGTCTACTGACGTTACGTAGCTGTAGTCTACTGATGTTACATAGCTGTAGTCTACTGATGTTACATAGCTGTAGTCTACTGATGTTACATACTGTATTCTACTGATGTTACGTAGCTGTAGTCTACTGATGTTACATAGCTGTAGTCTACTGATGTTACATACTGTAGTCTACTGATGTTACATACTGTAGTCTACTGATGTTACATACTGTAGTCTACTGATGTTACATAGCTGTAGTCTACTGATGTTACAAAGCTGTAGTCTACTGATGTTAGATACTGTAGTCTACTGATGTTACATAGCTGTATCTGTAGTCTACTGATGTTACATAGCTGTAGTCTACTGATGTTACATAGCTGTAGTCTACTGATGTTACATAGCTGTAGTTTACTGATGTTACATACTGTAGTTTACTGATGTTACATAGCTGTAGGCTACTGATGTTACATACTGTAGTTTACTGATGTTACATAGCTGTAGTCTACTGATGTTACATAGCTGTAGTCTACTGATGTTACATAGCTGTAGTCTACTGATGTTACATAGCTGTAGGCTACTGATGTTACATACTGTAGTCTACTGATGTTACATAGCTGTAGTCTACTGATGTTACATACTGTAGTCTACTGATGTTACATAGCTGTATCTGTAGTCTACTGATGTTACATAGCTGTAGTCTACTGATGTTACATACTGTAGTCTACTGATGTTACATAGCTGTAGTCTACTGATGTTACATACTGTAGTCTACTGATGTTACATAGCTGTAGTCTACTGATGTTACATACTGTAGTCTACTGATGTTACATAGCTGTAGTCTACTGATGTTACATAGCTGTAGTCTACTGATGTTACATACTGTAGTCTACAGATGTTACATAGCTGTAGGCTACTGATGTTACATACTGTAGTTTACTGATGTTACATAGCTGTAGTCTACTGATGTTACATAGCTGTAGTCTACTGATGTTACATAGCTGTAGTCTACTGACGTTACATACTGTATTCTACTGATGTTACGTAGCTGTAGTCTACTGATGTTACATACTGTAGTCTACTGATGTTACATAGCTGTAGTCTACTGATGTTACATACTGTAGTCTACTGATGTTACATAGCTGTAGTCTACTGACGTTACATACTGTATTCTACTGATGTTACGTAGCTGTAGTCTACTGATGTTACATACTGTAGTTTACTGATGTTACATAGCTGTAGTCTACTGATGTTACATACTGTAGTCTACTGATGTTACATACTGTAGTCTACTGATGTTACATAGCTGTATCTGTAGTCTACTGATTTTACATAGCTGTAGTCTACTGATGTTACATACTGTAGTCTACTGACGTTACATAACTGTAGTCTACTGACGTTACATAACTGTAGTCTACTGATGTTACATACTGTAGTCTACTGACGTTACATACTGTAGTCTACAGATGTTACATACTGTAGTCTACTGATGTTACATAGCTGTAGTCTACTGACATTACATAACTGTAGTCTACTGATGTTACATACTGTAGTCTACTGATGTTACATAGCTGTAGTCTACTGATGTTACATACTGTAGTCTACTGACGTTACATACTGTAGTCTACTGATGTTACGTAGCTGTTGTCTCGTCTAGTTCTGGTACAACTATAAACCAACTCTAGTTCTGGTCCAACTCTAAACCAACTCTAGTTCTGGTCCAACTATAAGCCAACTCTAGTTCTGGTCCAACTATAAACCATCTCTCGTTCTGATCCAACTATAAACCAACCCTAGGTCTGGTCCAACTCTAAACCAACTCTAGTTCTGGTCCAACTATAAACCAACTCTCGTTCTGTTCCAACTATAAACCAACTCTAGTTCTGGTCCAACTATATGCCAACTCTAGTTCTGGTCCAACTATAAACCAACTCTAGTTCTGGTCCAACTATAAGCCAAGTCTAGCTCTGGTCCAACTATAAACAAACTCTAGTTATGGTCCAACTATAAGCCAACTCTAGTTCTGGTCCAACTATAAACCATCTCTAGTTCTGGTCCAACTATAAACCAAATCTAGGTCTGGTCCAACTATAAACCAACTCTAGTTCTGGTCCAACTATAAACCAACTCTCGTTCTGGTCCAACTATAAACCAACTCTAGTTCTGGTCCAACTATAAACCAACTCTAGTTCTGGTCCAACTATAAACCAACTCTAGTTCTGGTCCAACTATAAATCAACTCTTGTTCTGGTCCAACTATAAACCAAATCTAGTTCTGGTCCAACTATAATCCAACTCTAGTTCTGGTCCAACTATAAGCCAACTATTGTTCTGGTCCAACTATAAACCAACTCTAGTTCTGGTCCAACTATAAACCAACTCTAGTTCTGGTCCAACTATGAACCAACTCTAGTTCTGGTCCAACTTTAAACCAACTCTAGTTCTGGTCCAACTATAAGCTAACTCTAGTTCTGGTCGGTTCCTCCATAGAAGCCGCTCCTCCGTAGGTATAGCTCTGGATAAGAGCGTCTGCTAAATGACTTAAATGTAAATGTAAATGTAAATGTATAATTCTGTGGGCCTTTTTTCAGATAATGATGTCATAACAAGATGCCGAGAGCTTCAAGCCTCCCCTTTCCCCACCCTCAAAATTTCAGTCGCATGTCGTTGTTTTTTTTTAACTCGGCAAGTCAGTTAAGAACAAATACTTATTTTCAATGACGGCTTAAGAACAGTGGGTTGTTCAGGGCCAGAATGACAGATTTCTACTTTGTCAGCTCGGGGATTCAATCTTGCAACCTTCCGGTTACTAGTCCAACACCATAACCACTAGGCTACCTGCCACCACATACCCTACACTTGTCTGTCAACCACACATGTAAACAACTATAGCCTAGGCAACCGATTGCACCCATGCACTACCGGTTGTCTACGTTAAAACAACTATAGCTGGCCCGCTCAATAGCAAGCTGCACTACCTGCTGTCTAGGTTAAAACAACTATAGCTGGCCCGCTCCATAGCAAGCTGCTCTATCAGCAGTCTAGGTTAAAACAACTATAGCTGGCCCGCTCCATAGCAAGCTGCACTACCCGCTGTCTAGGTTAAAACGAATATAGCTGGCCCGCTCCATAGCAAGCTGCACTACTGGTTGTCTAGGTTTAAACAACTATAGCTGGCCCGCTCCATAGCAAGCTGCACTGTCGGTTGTCTAGGTTAAAACGACTATAGCTGGCCCGCTCCATAGCAAGCTGCACTACCGGTTGTCTAGGTTAAAACGACTATAGCTGGCCCGCTCCATAGCAAGCTGCACTATCGGCTGTCTAGGTTAAAACAACTATAGCTGGCCGCTCCATAGCAAGCTGCACTATCGGTTGTTTAGGTTTAAACAACTATAGCTGGCCCGCTCCATAGCAAGCTGCACTACTGGTTGTCTAGGTTAAAACGTCTGTAGTTGGCCTGCTCCATAGCAAGCTGCACTATCGGTTGTCTAGGTTAAAACGACTGTAGTTGGCCTGCTCCATAGCAAGCTGCTCTATCGGCTGTCTAGGTTAAAACGACTATAGCTGGCCCGCTCCATAGCAAGCTGCACTACTGGTTGTCTAGGTTAAAACAACTATAGCTGGGCCGCTCCATAGCAAGCTGCACTACCGGTTGTCTAGGTTAAAACGACTATAGCATGCCCGCTCCATAGCAAGCTGCACTATCGGCTGTCTAGGTTAAAACGACTATAGCTGGCCCGCTCCATAGCAAGCTGCACTACCGGTTGTCTAGGTTAAAACGACTATAGCTGGCCCGCTCCATAGCAAGCTGCACTACCGGTTGTCTAGGTTAAAACGACTATAGCATGCCCGCTCCATAGCAAGCTGCACTACCGGTTGTCAAGGTTAAAACGAATATAGCTGGCCCGCTCCATAGCAAGCTGCACTACCGGTTGTCTAGGTTAAAACGACTATTCCTGGCCCGCTCCATAGCAAGCTGCACTACCGGTTGTCTAGGTTAAAACGACTATAGCTGGCCCGCTCCATTGCAAGCTGCACTGTCGGTTGTCTAGGTTAAAACAACTATAGTTGGCCCACTCCATAGCAAGCTGCACTATCGGTTGTCTAGGTTAAAACGACTATTCCTGGCCCGCTCCATAGCAAGCTGCACTGTCGGTTGTCTAGGTTAAAACGACTGTAGTTGGTCTGCTCCATAGCAAGCTGCACTATCGGTTGTCTAGGTTAAAACGACTGTAGTTGGCCCGCTCCATAGCAAGCTGCTCTATCGGCTGTCTAGGTTAAAACAACTATAGCTGGCCCGCTCCATAGCAAGCTGCACTACCGGTTGTCTAGGTTAAAACGACTATAGCTGGCTCGCTCCATAGCAAGCTGCACTACCGGTTGTCTAGGTTAAAACGACTATAGCTGGCCCGCTCCATAGCAAACTGCACTACCGGTTGTCTAGGTTAAAACGACTATAGCTGGCCCGCTCCATAGCAAGCTGCACTACCGGTTGTCTAGGTTAAAACGACTATAGCTGGCCCGCTCCATAGCAAGCTGCACTACCGGTTGTCTAGGTTAAAACGACTATAGCTGGCCCGCTCCATAGCAAGCTGCACTACCGGTTGTCTAGGTTAAAACGACTATAGCTGGCCCGCTCCATAGCAAGCTGCACTACCGTTTGTCTAGGTTAAAACGACTATAGCTGGCCCGCTCCATAGCAAGCTGCACTACCGGTTGTCTAGGTTAAAACGACTATAGCATGCCCGCTCCATAGCAAGCTGCACTACCGGTTGTCTAGGTTAAAACGACTATAGCTGGCCCGCTCCATAGCAAGCTGCACTATCGGTTGTCTAGGTTAAAACGACTATAGCTGGCCCGCTCCATAGCAAGCTGCACTATCGGCTGTCTAGGTTAAAACAACTATAGCTGGCCCGCTCCATAGCAAGCTGCACTATCGGCTGTCTAGGTTAGAACGACTATAGCTGGCCCGCTCCATAGCAAGCTGCACTATCGGCTGTCTAGGTTAAAACGACTATAGCTGGCCCGCTCCATAGCAAGCTGCACTATCGGCTGTCCAGGTTAAAACAACTATAGCTGGCCCGATCCATAGCAAGCTGCACTATCGGCTGTCTAGGTTAAAACGACTATAGCTGGCCCGCTCCATAGCAAGCTGCACTACCGCTTGTCTAGGTTAAAACGACTATAGCTGGCCCGCTCCATAGCAAGCTGCACTATCGGTTGTCTAGGTTAAAACGACTATAGCTGGCCCACTCCATAGCAAGCTGCACTATCGGTTGTCTAGGTTAAAACGACTATAGCTGGCCCGCTCCATAGCAAGCTGCACTATCGGCTGTCTAGGTTAAAACAACTATAGCTGGCCCGCTCCATAGCAAGCTGCACTATCGGTTGTCTAGGTTAAAACGACTATAGCTGGCCCGCTCCATAGCAAGCTGCACTATCGGCTGTCTAGGTTAAAACGACTATAGCTGGCCCGCTCCATAGCAAGCTGCACTATCGGCTGTCTAGGTTAAAACGACTATAGCTGGCCCGCTCCATAGCAAGCTGCACTATCGGCTGTCTAGGTTAAAATGACTATAGCTGGCCCGCTCCATAGCAAGCTGCACTATCGGCTGTCTAGGTTAAAACAACTATAGCTGGCCCGCTCCATAGCAAGCTGCACTATCGGCTGTCTAGGTTAAAACGACTATAGCTGGCCCGCTCCATAGCAAGCTGCACTATCGGCTGTCTAGGTTAAAACGACTATAGCTGGCCCGCTCCATAGCAAGCTGCACTATCGGCTGTCCAGGTTAAAACAACTATAGCTGGCCCGCTCCATAGCAAGCTGCACTATCGGCTGTCTAGGTTAAAACGACTATAGCTGGCCCGCTCCATAGCAAGCTGCACTACCGGTTGTCTAGGTTAAAACGACTATAGCTGGCCCGCTCCATAGCAAGCTGCACTATCGGTTGTCTAGGTTAAAACGACTATAGCTGGCCCACTCCATAGCAAGCTGCACTATCGGTTGTCTAGGTTAAAAAGACTATAGCTGGCCCGCTCCATAGCAAGCTGCACTATCGGCTGTCTAGGTTAAAACTACTATAGCTGGGCCGCTCCATAGCAAGCTGCACTATACGCATTGATTTGTGTAAAAAAAAAATGTAAAACGTTGATTTTAGAGATTTAAAAAGGGAAATAAAGGACTTTTTGGGGTTTGGAACCGGTTCAGAACTTTGTTTTGCAGGTCAGAACAATTATTTATGGTTCTGTTCAGAATAAAACGACTGGAAAATGATCATTATTTATGATTGAAACCGAGGCATTTCTGAGGGCATTACGTTCATTCTGTCATCAAGCTCCTGACTTCATATATGTCCGTCTTGGTTTGGCTGGATGAGTGTTGTTTCATGTGGGCCAGTGTGGAATTTACTGTGACAGGAAGCTCTGAGCTTGTCTCTGTTTTGTACGACTGTGTTAAATTCCCCAGTCAGCCCTGTCTGAGGTGTTTGTGTGGTGGCTAGCTTTACCCACGCCGCTCAACACCCACCGTCACATCGATTTACATGCTATCCATGCAACCCCTGGGCACACAATGGTTGAATCTATGTTGTTTCAACATAATTTGTCAATGCATTGTGACGTGGAATCAACAAAATAAATCAACCAGTACAGTTTAAAAAAGAAAATCTCAATTCAACCAGCGTTGTAATAATTTCAGTTAGGGTAAAACTTTAACTTAAATACTTTGACTTAACCTGACTGACAGGTTGTTACATCAAGGTCATTGTTCAAACCTCAAGAGGTAATGTATATAAGTCACATTCCAACAATTCCTGCCTGAACAGTGACTCCTACTGGTATATGAGGGGTGATGCACACATCTAGCATCTTGAAACCCACCTGAAACCCACAAGCTGTGTATGTTTCAGCTGAGCTATGATGTCAACAACCTATGGATACTGATATACTAGTAACTGGAAGGATGCTAGTTCCAACCCACGAGCTGACAAGGTAAAACAATCTGCCGTTCTGCCCCTGAACACGGCAGTTAACCCACTGTTCCTAGACCAGTTAACCCACTGTTCCTAGGCCAGTTAACCCACTGTTCCTAGGCCAGTTAACCCACTGTTCCTAGACCAGTTAACCCACTGTTCCTAGGCCAGTTAACCCACTGTTCCTAGACCAGTTAACCCACTGTTCCTAGACCAGTTAACCCACTGTTCCTAGGCCAGTTAACCCACTGTTCCTAGACCAGTTAACCCACTGTTCCTAGACCAGTTAACCCACTGTTCCTAGACCAGTTAACCCACTGTTCCTAGACCAGTTAACCCACTGTTCCTAGACCAGTTAACCCACTGTTCCTAGGCCAGTTAACCGACTGTTCTTAGGCCAGTTAACCCACTGTTCCTAGGCCAGTTAACCCACTGTTCCTAGACCAGTTAAACCACTGTTCTTAGACCAGTTATCCCACTGTTCCTAGGCCAGTTAACCCACTGTTCCTAGACCAGTTAACCCACTGTTCCTAGACCAGTTAACCCACTGTTCCTAGGCCAGTTAACCCACTGTTCCTGGACCAGTTAACCCACTGTTCCTAGGCCAGTTAACCCACTGTTCCCAGGCCAGTTAACCCACTGTTCCTAGGCCAGTTAACCCACTGTTCCTAGACCAGTTAACCCACTGTTCCTAGGCCAGTTAACCCACTGTTCCTAGGCTGTCACTGTAAATAATCATTTGTTCTTAACTTACTTGCCTAGTTAAATAAAGGTATTTTTTTGTGGTTGGAGTTTTACAGTATATTACTATGTAAGAGCTCAGACACACCAATAGCATTTGCTAGTCTAGAGAACTTAGCACCTCAGAACAGAGTGCCGGCCATGATTAGCTAAACAAGTTTTACATGTAGAATCGTCTGGAAATGACTTTCAGATGCCTACAGTGGCTCTAAAAAACGATGAACAATTTGCAGACAAACGGCAGATCCACATTCGGTGCGATGTGTGTGAGCCTTAACATTATTAAACCTGATGATAACTAAAACTCAACTACACACACACACACACACACAAACACACGCAAACACACACACACACACACTCACACACACAAACACGCAAACACACACACACACACACACACACACACACACACACACACACACACACACACACACACACACACACACACACACACACACACACACACACACACACACACACACACACACACACACACACACACACACACACACAGGCCTTCATGGATCAGCGAGGGGCTCCAGTTGTGGTGCATGCAGAGCACCTAACACATTCCCCCGAGCGTGATCACACATCAGTATTAGGAGGTTGTTGGGTCAGCCAGGGATCTTATATGTTGTTTTTAGCCCTCCGGCCCAGCCCCTGGCCCTCTTCCGACCCAGCCCCTATCCCTCCTCCAGCCCAGCACCAGCCAACCTCCGGCCCAGCTCCGGCCCAGCCCCTTGCCCTCCTTTAGCTCCGGCCCAGCCAAGCTCCGGCCCAGCCCCTGGCCCTCCTCCAGCCCAGCTACGGCCCAGCTCCGGCCCAGCCCCTGGCCCTCATCCAACCCAGCCCAGCTCCGACCCGGCCCCTGGCCCTCCTCCGGCCCAGCCACTGGCCCTCCTCCAACCCAGCCCAGCCCAGCTCCGACCCAGCCCCTGGCCCTCCTCCGGCCCAGCCCCTGGCCCTACTCTGGCCCAGCCCCTGGCCCTCCTCCGGCCCAGCCCCTGGCCCTCCTCCAGCCCTCCTCCGGCCCAGCCCCTGGCCCTCCTCCGGCCCAGCCCCTGGCCCTCCTCCAGCCCAGCTCTGGCCCAGCCCCTGGCCCTCCTCCAGCCCTCCTCCGGCCCAGCCCCTGGCCCTTCTCCGGCCCTCCTCCGGCCCAGCCCCTGGCCCAACTCCGGCCCTCCTCCGGCCCAGTCCCTGGCCCTCCTCCGGCCCAGTCCCTGGCCCTTCTCCGGCCCTCCTCCGGCCCAGTCCCTGGCCCTCCTCCGGCCCAGTCCCTGGCCCTCCTCCGGCCCGGCCCAGTCCCTGGCCCTCCTCCAGCCCTCCTCCGGCCCAGCCCCTGGCCCTTCTCCGGCCCTCCTCCGGCCCAGCCCCTGGCCCTTCTCCGGCCCTCCTCCGGCCCAGTCCCTGGCCCTCCTCCGGCCCAGCCCCTTGCCCTCCTCCAGCCCAGCTCTGGCCCAGCCCCTTGCCCTCCTCCAGCCCAGCTCTGGCCCAGCCCCTGGCCCTCCTCCGGCCCAGCCCAGCTCCAGTCCAGCTCCAGCCCAGCCTCTGGCCCTCCTCCGGCCCAGCCCCTGGCCCTACTCCGGCCCAGCCCCTGGCCCTCCTCCGGCCCAGCCCCTGGCCCTCCTCCGGCCCTACTCTGAATAAACTCCGGCCCAGCTCCGGCCCAGCTCCTGGCCCTCCTCCGGCCCAGCCCCTGGCCCTCCTCCGGCCCAGCGCCTGGCCCTTCTCCGGCCCTCCTCCGGCCCAGCCCCTGGCCCTACTCCGGCCCTCCTCCGGCCCAGCCCCTGGCCCTCCTCCGGCCCAGCCCCTGGCCCTCCTCCGGCCCTACTCTGAATAAACTCCGGCCCAGCTCCGGCCCAGCTCCTGGCCCTCCTCCGGCCCAGCCCCTGGCCCTCCTCCGGCCCAGCCCCTGGCCCTTCTTCGGCTCTCCTCCGGCCCAGCCCCTGGCCCTCCTCCGGCCCAGCCCCTGGCCCTTCTCCGGCCCTTCGCCGGCCCTTCTCCGGCCCTTCTCCGGCCCTCCTCCGGCCCAGCCCCTGGCCCTCCTCCGGCCCAGCCCCTGGCCCTTCTCCGGCCCCTCTCCGGCCCTTCTCCGGCCCAGCCCCTGGCCCTACTCTGGCCCAGCTCCGGCCCAGCTCCGGCTCAGTGGTACATCGAGTGTTACATGTGGTGGTTGTGGGGAGACCTCAAACCCCGAGGCTCAGCATGGCTCCTCCCGCTGTGGGCTGAGGCATCAGCAGCAAGGCCCCCAGCCCACACTCCTGGCATCAGCAGCAAGGCCCCCAGCCCACAGTCCACAGTAATTCTGGTGAGCTGCCAGCCTGCCAGAATGGGCAGAGCCATGGGGACTCTCTCTCTTCCTCTCTCGTTCTCTCTTTCTCCATCTCGCTCGCTCTCTCTCACTCACTCACTCACTCACTCACTCACTCACTCACTCACTCACTCACTCACTCACTCACTCATTCATTCTCTCTCTCAAACCCTCTCCATGGCTGCCTGCTGTTGATTTTGGCCCTTGTCACAGCTGTGTGGATTGAAATGTAGAGGGCTTGTTGATCGCCTTGGCTCTCCATGCCCTCCCACACCTCCCCTCACCCCATTCCCCTCCCCTCCCCTCCAACACCTCACCCCGCTCCCCTCCCACACCTCACCTCACCCCACTCCCCTCCCACACCACACCTCACCCCACTCCCCTCCCACACCTCACCCCACTCCCCTCCCACACCTCACCTCACCCCACTCCCCTCCCACACCACACCACACCTCACCCCATTCCCCTCCCACACCTCACCTCACCCCATTCCCTTCCCCTCCCACACCTCACCCCACTCCCCTCCCACACCACACCTCACCCCATTCCCCTCCCTCCCACACCTCATCCCACCCCCTCCCACACCACACCTCACCCCACTCCCCTCACACACCACACCTCACACCACTCCCCTCCCCTCCCCTCCCACACCACACCTCACCCCACTCCCCTCCCACACCTCATCCCACTCCCCTCCCACACCTCACCCCATCCCCCTCCCCTCCCCTCCCACACTTCACCTCATCCCCCTCCCCTCCCACACCTCACCTCACCTCACCCCACTCCCCTCCCACACCTCACCTCACCCCACTCCCCTCCCACACCTCACCCCACTCCCCTCCCACACCTCACCCCATCCCCCTCCCCTCCCCTCCCACACCTCACCTCACCCCACTCCCCTCCCACACCTCACCCCATCCCCCTCCCTTCCCCTCCCACACCTCACCCCACTCCCCTACCACACCTCACCCCACTCCCCTCCCACACCACACCTCACCCCACTCCCCTCCCACACCTCACCTCACCCCACTCCCCTCCCACACCACACCACACCTCACCCCCTCCCCTACCCTCCCCTCCCCTCCCACACCACACCACACCTCGCCCCATCCCCCTCCCCTCCCCTCCCCTCCCCTCCCCTCCCCTCCCACACCTCACCTCACCCCACTCACCTCCCACACCACACCTCACCCCATTCCCCTCCCCTCCCACACCTCACCTCACCCCATTCCCTTCCCCTCCCACACCTCACCCACTCCCCTCCCACACCTCACCCCACTCCCCTCCCACACCACACCTCACCCCATTCCCCTCCCCTCCCACACCTCATCCTACTCCCCTCCCACACCACACCTCACCCCACTCCCCTCCCACACCACACCTCACCCCACTCCCCTCCCACACCACACCCCACTCCCCTCCCCTCCCCTCCCCTCCCCTCCCACACCACACCTCACCTCACCTCACCCCACTCCCCTCCCACACCACACCTCACCCCATTCCCCTCCCACACCACACCTCAGCCCATTCCCCTCCCACACCTCACCTCACCCCATTCCCCTCCCCTCCCACACCACACCACACCACACCTCACCCCACTCCCCTCCCACACCACACCTCACCCCACACCCCAACTCAGAAATAAAAGAAATGTCCTCATACTGTCAACGGTGTATTGTATTTTCCAGCAAACTGTATTTTCCAGCAAGCTTAACGTGTGTAAATGTTTGTATGAACATAACAAGATTCAACAACTGAGACATAAACTAAACAAGTTCAACAGACATGTGACTAACAGAAATGGAATAATGTGTCCCTGAACAAAGGGGGGTAAAATCAAAAGTAACAGTCAGTATCTGGTGTGGTCACCAGCTGCATTAAGTACTGCAGTGCATCTCCTCCTCATGGACTGAACTAGATTTGCCTGTTCTTGCTGTGGGATGTTACCCCACTCTTCCACCAAGGCACCTGCAAGTTCCCGGACATTTCTGGGGGGAATGGACCTAGCCCTCACCCTCCGATCCAACAGGTCCCAGGTGTGCTCAATGGGATTGAGAGCAGGGCTCTTTGCTGGCCATAGCAGAACACTGACATTCCTGTCTTGCAGGAAATCACGCACAGAACGAACAGTATGGTTGGTGGCATTGTCATGCCGTGAATCGTCAGTGAAGAGCACTTTTTGCCAGTCCTGTCTGGTCCAGCGATGGTGGGTTTGTGGCCATAGGCGACATTGTTGCTGGTGATGTCTGGTGAGGACCTGCCTTTCAACAGGCCTATGCCCTCAGTCTAGCCTCTCTCAGCCTATTGCGGACAGTCTGAGCACTGATGGAGGGATTGTGCATTCCTGGTGTAACTCGGGCAGTTGTTTTTGCCAACCTGTACCTGTCCCCGCAGGTGTGATGTTTGGATGTACCGATCCTGTGCAGGTGTTGTTACACGTGGTCTGCCACTGTGAGGACAATCAGCTGTCCATCTTGTCTCCCTGTAGCTCTGTCTTAGGTGTCTAACAGTATGGATATTGCAATTTATTGTCCTGGCCACATCTGCAGTCCTCATGCCTCCTTGCAGCATGCCTAAGGCACATTCACGCATATGAGCAGGGACCCTGGGCATCTTTCTTTTGGTGTTTTTCAGAGTCAGTAGAAAGGCCTCTTTAGTGTCCTAAGTTTTATAACTGTGACCTTATTAATTGCCTACCGTCTGTAAGCTGTTAGTGTCTTAACTACCGTTCCACAGGTGCATGTTCATTACATGTTTATGGTTCATTGAACAAGCATGGGAAACAGTGTTTAAACCCTTTTACAATGAAGATCTGTGAAGTTATTTGGATTTTTATTTTTATCTTAGAAAGACAGGGTTTCTTTTTTTGCTGAGTTTAGAACAGTTACCATAGAGATCATACATCCATGTAGAAAGCATCAGTTAGGTAGGTGTGCTTTGGATTGACTTTACTTTGCAGTATATGGGATGCCAGTTGAGTTTTATCATGGCAGAGTTAAACATCTTTAGATATTAAAGGGTACTGTGAGTTTTGTAAGTTGGCCCAAAGCTTTAATCACTAGGTTACCTGCTGGTTACTGGCCCAACGCTCTAATCACTAGGTTACTTGCTGGTTTTTAGCCCAACGCTCTAACCACTAGGTTACCTGCTGGTTACTAGCCAAACACAATAACCACTAGGTTACCTACTGGTTACTGGCCCAACACTCTAACCACTAGGCTACCTGCTGGTTACTGGCCCAACATTCTAAACACTAGACTACCTGCTGGTTACTAGTCCAACGCTCAAACCACTAGACTACCTGCTGGTTACTAGTCCAACGCTCTAACCAATTGGCTACCTGCTGGTTACTAGTCCACCACTAACCACTAGGCTGCTTGCTGGTCACCGGCCCAACACTCTAACCACTAGGCTACTTGCTGGTTACTAGTCTAATGCTCTAACCACTAGACTACCTGCTGGTTACTAGAACAACACTCACCACTAGACTACCTGCTGGTTACTAGTCCAACGCTCAAAGCACTAGACTACCTGCTGGTTACTAGTCCAATGCTCTAACCACTAGGCTACCTGCTGGTTACTAGTCCACCACTAACCACTAGGCTGCTTGCTGGTCACCGGCCCAACACTCTAACCACTAGGCTACTTGCTGGTTACTAGTCCAACACTCTAACCACTAGACTACCTGCTGGTTACTAGAACAACACTCACCACTAGGCTACCTGCTAGTTACTAGTCCCAACGCTCAAAGCACTAGACTACCTGCTGGTTACTAGTCCAATGCTCTAACCACTAGGCTACCTGCTGGTTACTAGTCCACCACTAACCACTAGGCTGCTTGCTGGTCACCGGCCCAACACTCTAACCACTAGGCTACTTGCTGGTTACTAGTCTAATGCTCTAACCACTAGACTACCTGCTGGTTACTAGAACAACACTCACCACTAGGCTACCTGCTAGTTACTAGTCCAACGCTCTAACCACTAGGCTACCTGCTGGTTACTGGCCCAACACTCTAACCACTCGGCTACCTGCTGGTTACTAGTCCAACGCTCTAACCACTAGGCTACATGCTGGTTACTAGTCCAATACTCTAACCACTAGGCTACCTGCTGGTTACAAGTCCAATGCTCTAACCACTAGGCTACCTGCTGGTTACTAGTTCAATGCTCTAACCACTAGGCTACCTGCTGGTTACTAGTCCAACGCTCTAACTACTAGGCTACCTGCTAGTTACTAGTCCAACACTCGAACCACTAGGCTACCTGCTAGTTACTGGCAAAACGTTCTCACCAACACACTCAGTAGCTGGAAATCCTTTCTCTCCGCTGTGCACTGCCCAGGTTGAAGAGGATGAAAGCCTGGTGGCTGTATGTGACTGAGCTGAGGAGAGAGACAACAAGGCCCGGTGGCTGTATGTGACTGAGCTGAGGAGAGAGACAACAAGGCCCGGTGGATATATGTGGCTGAGCTGAGGAGAGAGACAACAAGGCCCGGTGGATATATGTGACTGAGCTGAGGAGAGAGACAACAAGGCCCGGTGGATATATGTGACTGAGCTGAGGAGAGAGACAACAAGGCCCGGTGGATATATGTGACTGAGCTGAGGAGAGAGACAACAAGGCCCGGTGGCTGTATGTGACTGAGCTGAGGAGAGAGACAACAAGGCCCGGTGGATATATGTGACTGAGCTGAGGAGAGAGACAACAAGGCCCGGTGGATATATGTGACTGAGCTGAGGAGAGAGACAACAAGGCCCGGTGGATATATGTGACTGAACTGAAGAGAGAGACAACAAGGCCCGGTGGATATATGTGACTGAGCTGAGGAGAGAGACAACAAGGCCTGGTGGATATATGTGACTGAACTGAGGAGAGAGACAACAAGGCCCGGTGGATATATGTGACTGAACTGAGGAGAGAGACAACAAGGCCCGGTGGCTGTATGTGACTGAGTTGAGGAGAGAGACAACAAGGCCCGGTGGATATATGTGACTGAGCTGAGGAGAGAGACAACAAGGCCCGGTGGATATATGTGACTGAGTTGAGGAGAGAGACAACAAGGCCCGGTGGATATATGTGACTGAGCTGAGGAGAGAGACAACAAGGCCCGGTGGATATATGTGACTGAGCTGAGGAGAGAGACAACAAGGCCCGGTGGATATATGTGACTGAGCTGAGGAGAGAGACAACAAGGCCTGGTGGATATATGTGGCTGAGCTGAGGAGAGAGACAACAAGGCCTGGTGGATATATGTGGCTGAGCTGAGGAGAGAGACAACAAGGCCCGGTGGATATATGTGACTGAACTGAGGAGAGAGACGAGAATAGTTTAGCGACGCCAGTGAGTCCTAATGACCAATATAGGCTGTTGTGCGAAATCATGTCTTCATCATCGTAACTTTATTACAATTAGATCGTCACAGGTCATAAATAATGCATCTTCATCAAAACCGTCTCAAAACGTTTTTTTGTTTGTTTGTTTGTTGTGTTCATTGCCAAATTCGACCCTGTGAACGCAGCACCACTGGAGGACTGTCTGAGATGTTGAAGGAAAAGTACATTCCTCCACGAGACTCCATGCCGTCATCCCTCCCTGAGAAACACACTACTCCCTGATTAGTGGAAAAAGATATAGAGCTGGGGAATAGAACAATGATTATAGCTGCACCGTGTTGACGGCTGCCTGCCTGCCTGCCCCCAGGTTCGACTATTACTGTTACCACTGTCTGTGACGGAGACGTTTTCCTCTCTTAATGGTCTCACACCGGTTGAGACAGACAAC